>NC_056447.1:43934153-44234153 GCF_018296145.1 Oncorhynchus tshawytscha | reverse complement strand
TTGTGCTCTTGTAGGAAACAGTAACTCCCCATTGCTGACCTATACTTATCTATAACTGGGCTAATAACTCACACCTAGCAAAGAATATCAACAAATGTGCACATGCGCAGCTCTGCACTCTGATCTGAATAGCGCATTCACTCGCTGATTAAAAGACCGCTTGTGGGCTACACCTGACGATAGAATTCTCTGGCTCTGCCTACAACAAATTTGCAGACTTAATCCTGCAAAGTTAGATTTGGTTTGGTCTGTTGCATTGAAAAGGGGCAGATTTGAAGTTGATTCCATCACAGAAAAAAACTTTGATCTATATAGTGCAAACTAGTTGTGCAAACTCAGTAGTTTCATCTCTTGCGTCTCTGCGCGGCATGGCATTTCTTCTGCGTGTCCTGGAGGAAGTGTGCGGCTGCGCAAACGCACAGTTTAGAGGGAATATATCCCAAAACATGATGCAGCCACTATTATGCTTGAAAATATTGAGTGGTACTCAGTAACATGTTGTATTGGATTTGCCCCAAACATAACACTTTGTATTCAGAACATAAAGTTAATTTATTTGCCACATTTCTTGCAGTATTACTTTAGTGCTTTGTTGCAAACAGGATGCATGTTTTGGAATATTTTTATTCTGTACTGGCTTCCTTCTTTTCACTCTGTCATATAGGTTAGTATTGTTGAGTAACTACAATGTTGTTGATCCATCCTCAGTTTTCTCCTATCAGAGCCATTAAACTCTGTAACTGTAAGCTGAGTTAGGAAAGACACCTGTATCTTCGTAGTGACTGGGTGTATTGATACACCATCCAAAGTGTAATTAATTACTTCACCATGCTCAAAAGGATATTCAATATCTGCTTTTTCTTTTACCCATCTACCAATAGGTGTCCTTCTTTGCAAGGCATTGGAAAACCTCCCTGGTCTTTGTGGTTGAAATTCACTGCTCGACGGAGGGACCTTACAATTATGTGTTGGGTACATATATTGGGTAGTCATTCAAAAGTCATATTAAATACTATTATTGCACACAGAGTAAGTCCATGCAACTTATTATGTGATTTGTTAACAAATGTTTAACTCCTGGACTTAAGGCTTGCCATAACAAAGGGGTTGAATACTTATCGACTCAAGACATTTCAGCTTTTCGTTTGTAATTCATTTGTAAATATTTAAAATAAAACTTTGACATTATGACGGTATTGTGTACAGGCCAGTGACATAAAATCTCAATTTAATCCATTTTAAAGTCAGGCTGTAACATGAAAATGTGGAAAAGGTCAAGGGGTGTGAATACTTTCTGAAGGCACTGTATATATTTGGGTGTCAACTATCCATACATTCCTACCTGCAATAGTTGGTGGGGATGACCACTGCATACCCCACACATGTGCCGCCTAGGCAGTTCCCCAGCTCATAGAAGAGGCCGTGGAACAGAGACTCCAGAGCCAGGACCAGCAGGAGCATACTCATAAAGATACTGCTGGAGGACTGAGACACAGACAGACACAATGGGTCACATTCACACACTAACCAAATAAGGAGGACTATGAAGTTGAGAAGATGGCTCTGAATATCTATGACCTCAAAAACTATGGGAAAGTGTCCAATCTCAATTTATTTTACGCCAGTTAACATAGCTTATCAATAAAACAGACTAAGTTATATGAGCCATTAATGTATAACATTGCTGATCTGGACTGAATAACAGTGCTATATCAATGACTGGAGACATACCTGCCATGATAAAGCAGCCAAGATGACAGTGGACACCAGACTGAAGAGCACCAGGCGTTCAGAGATGAGACAGAAGTGTCTGACTCCTTTAGAGGCCATAACCTTGTCTAGGCAGCTGCTCCCGGCTCCCTGGGCCAGACACACCCTCTGGCAGTCACTAAGCTTGGTGTGGAAGCCCCACAGAGTGATGATGAACACCACGTGACAGATGGCCCAGAACACCCCACTCAGCATGAAGCCCGGAATCATCAGGTACCACCGGTCCAGGTCCACCAGCTTCAGGGCTGCCAGGATCCAGAAGCCCACCTGGGAACAAGGACCACAATGCAAGTAAGTCTACTGTTGACTATGTGTTTTTATCCTCAATTATTTTGTGTGTGCATCATTGTACTCACATGGCTGGGGAAAATCTATATGCATTTTAAATGTGTCAAATAAAATGAATTCAAATCACCTCCGCCAGCAGCAAAGGCAGGAGGGACAGCCTGCGCCACAGCCCCCTCCAGGCAAGGTAGGGCAGCCAGCGCTCGGTCACCGACAGCCCACTGAAGTACACATCCAGCAAGGGGTCGCAGATCAGCTGGCTGAAGAAACATGCCAGGGCGAAGGGGTTGGTGGTGATGCCCAGAGCCTTGAAGAACAGCACCGCAGTGATGATGGAGAAGCAGACCAGGTTGGGCAGGGCCAGGAGAGCCTTCATGCGCAGGGCCACCATCAGAGTAGCCAGGGCCACCACCAGCACCACTACGCTCATGGACTTCTGGATGAATAAGACAGTACTGGCGATGGCAAAGCCTGCTAGCTCCAGGGCCTCTGCTGAGGTGAGGAAGGCAGGGCGGTACCTGGTGCAGCCACACATCCTCTCCAGCAGAGCCCACAGTGTCCTCAAGACAACACTGGCCAGCAGGAGGTAGTTGGTGGCTTGCTCTTTGATGTTGCTCTCCAGAGTGGAGTTGTTGAGGAAACACAGGAGGCCAAGCAGGAAGCCAAACCACAGGTGGAGGAGGCTCAGGCTGACTCTTTCCATGCTGAAGTAATAGTACAGTATGCTTGCTATACCGAGGACAAACAGGGCCAGAACAAATATGATGAGGATCATGGGTTCCTCAGTCTTCTCCCATCGCACATAGAGCCCCAGGCAGAGAGCCACAAGCAGGTTCAGACCAGACAGGTAGCCAAGACATCTGACAGAGGACCACATGTTGACCTCTCCGTTGACCTCCTCCAGTCTGGTCATCGCTGCATGCAGACAGTGACTGACACAGTACCGTAAGCGAAACATTTTGATATGTAAGAGTAGCTAACAGTTTGTTACAGCTGGTAACGTTATTAGTTAAGAGTTCAGAGGCAATTAAAACCTTTCCAAGAAGCAAACTTAGCTAGCTAGATTGCAAGACCATGGCGAAAGAAATGTCACTCACTAGCTAGCCACCTTGAACTAACAGCAAACTTTGAGCTAGTGATAGGTCGTCTAAGCTAGCTAACGTTAGCTAGAAGTTACTAGCTAGTTAGCTAGCTACATGGTTTTTGCTAGTTAGCTAGCTACATGATTTGCCGGTAGCTAGCTTGCAGTTGTACGACTGGCAGATGGTACGCTTGATTACATGGTCCGTTTGCTGTTTCTCTTCTTTCGTATGTAAATAGATACGTCTCATACAAATCTAGCTAGCCCAAATTTATTTATTTTACTTGAAGAAGCAGGAGACAAAAATACTTATTTTCCACTTCGAAAACTTTTCGGTCAAATGACTGCCGCCATCAAACTAGAACGGCGACCCTACGTCACTACGGCAAGTCATTAGTACAAACAAAGTGGCGGAAAGTCGAAGTATGGAAATTCATAAAGTGTGATGACTAATCAATCAATCTAGACGTACTGTAAATGAGGCTCTTCCACTGAATATTACAAATACTTTATCAATATAGGTCAAAACATACTACACTTTGATATACGTATGCCCTAACTAGCATGATCAACACCTAGTAAGCAGATTGTAACGGGCTAATGTGATGCTCAATTAGCCGTTACAAGACAGGTAGTTTGGCGTAGCAGAGAATTTTAGACCAACCTTGGCCATACTATCTTCTTTAGAGTCACCCAAACATGTATCTTCTAGAATGTTGGTGTCCAGTTGCAGGTGGTTCCCTTGAATTTAGAAAATGTACCATTATTAAAATAAATACAAATGTTGTAATCCAACAATGCATATGCCACTATCTTGTCTACTTCATATCTTCTCATTGATTGAGACAGTTGAGTCCACCCAAAACTGCCGCTTGTCATGACACTCACTGGTCTCGATCAATGAGAGAAGATTTGAATTAGAAACAGATCGTAGCGTACCCATCATTGGATTACTTCATGAAGCAAAAACATTTTAATAACAGAGGATTTTCTAAATTGAAACGAACCACCTGAAACTGGACATTTTAGAAGCACATATTTGGCCGAATCGAGAACGAAGATGGTATCGCCAAATTAAGGATGGTCGAAAAGTCTGCTTACGCCAAACAGTACCTATCCTGTAATGGCTAATGAAAGCATTACATTAGCCCGTTACAATCTACTAGCTAATCAATACCATGACTCAATTAGTTTACTTCAGTCCTATAGGAAAACAATGAATGGAAGAGGACACAATAATCACACATGAACACTGCATTTCCATTCATTTATAAAAGAGAGAAGAAAAAAATGCACACTTGTCGCATTCCTTAATACTGAAAATGAAGCTATTCATGCAAGTAATGGACTTAAACTCTTGGAAGACAGATGAGATGTATCCCTAAATGCTAACTGGTACAATTGACAACGCTCAAGAAAATGAACTATAATGAGAAATGTATTTTGTATTTTCTGTTAAAGAGAAAATAGTTGAAAGTACACCAAACATGAACTGACCAGAAAGTTAACAGATTTAGAGCAAGTTGAACGCAAAGTAATTATTAACGAAAAATGACAAATTTAAACAAAATATATTGTTCTTAGGGTAAAACATTGAGCCAATGATACTTTGCAGTGGTAGATGGTAGTAGGTAGCTCATTTGGGCAGTTGCACATGACAAACATTTGGCAAAAGAAGCCCGTTGTATGCTGCCAAGTGAAGTGTGAGTTTTCCAACACCGTATGGCATGAGAATCAGGATTGCAAAAACATTACTGGGGATAAGTAAGAAGGCACCTTTAGGATTACAGGTATCCTGATGTACATCATACTGTTTATACTAATAAGACTATGGTTGTTTGTGTAGCATCCCAAATGGCCCCCTATTCCCCATAAAGAATAGGATGCCATTTGGGAGACCTAATCCTAAATCCCCCATGACAGGAATCACATGACTCATGGCAGCTGAGAGATTCATCTATTTATGAAGTAAAGTGCCACAGACAAGTACATTACAACAAACACACATCCACACTAAAAAGGGGAACATAAATACCATTCCCCATAAGATACAGTACTTTCAGGAAACACCTGGCTATTGCTAAAATGCACTTTGATGGGATCAGAAGTTGCATGACTAATGATGAGACAGCAGGGTATTAGTGCAAAACCTCATTGAGGTGAATCATTTGGAATTGTTTGAGCGCTCATACCAAGATCATTTTAAATTGTGTTTGGAGTTAAAACTTAAGCAGAGTACACATTTAGTACTTTCATGTGTAAAGTGATAGTCAAAATGTACTTCCTGATGCAATGAATGAAGCAGGATTTTGTTGATACACCTATACTAGCAACCCATGAATGAAAAAAAAACACAAAAAAAAAATCATAAAAACAATTAATATTTTTAATTCGGAAATGATGAATGCTAGTCCCATGTAGCTGTTGGTAGAGAGTGGTACTTGTAGCGCCAGGGTTATGGGTTTGATTCCCACGGGGGACCAGTATGAAAAAAGTATTAAAATGTATGAACTTACTACTACTGTAAGTCGCTCTGGAAAAGAGTATCTGCTAAATGACAAAAATGTAAAAATGCTTAAGGCAAATGTTGCTGTCCTCAGATACGACGTAGAGTAAAGGAAGAGAGATGAACAGCAACTGACAGCTAGAGCTTTAGTCTCTTGGTCGACCTGTTTCACTGCAGTGAACATAAGATGTTTTATCGCTACATACACCGGACAGGTGCAGTGAAATGTGTTGTTTTAAAAGGGTCAGCCATAATAGTACGGTGCCCCTGGAGTAAATTAGGGTTAAGTGCCTTGCTCAAGGACACGTCGACAGAGTGTAGGCAGTCTTCTTTTTTGGAATATGTTACCAGTACCCATAGAGAAGCTACCTATAAAGAAGCAAAAGACATAAATCCAGACATATTATTGATCTGATAAAGTAGCCTAAAGTATTGTTACAGAAAATAAAGTGATTACAAACAAGGATGTAATGACAAAATGCTAAATATTCTGGGTTACAACATTGAAGGTAAATTAACATTGATTAAAACCAGTTTCTTCACACCAGCACAGAAAAGAGAGCAATGACTATTTCACAACTCGTACCATGTTACACAATGAGAAAAACACAGTTAACAGTTTCACATTAGTAAAAGTAATTACGTACACCTATCTTAAAGTTCTGAAAATGCTACAAGTCTATTGTAAAAGAGCCATGAAATCAGCCAAACAAAATGCTGAATTAAAACGCCATTTTCACACATCGTGTTCAAATGGGAACAAATCAAAACATTTTGGCTGAGAGTACAATGTATTTTTATTTATTTTTTAGAAAATGTAAATGCACACCAAGAATTAGAGAAATTCTAGCCTCACCTGACTAACATCTCAATCGCTCCACTCCAACCAAACTTGACAAACCTCTGTGGTATCAATCCATTTAAGAGCGATTTAAAGTCAGCGGCTTGCTGGCACTGAAGCACATTCACTGTCTAACTACTAAGAAAAAGCCTTTGAAGGAGTAAAGATTGCTTTTCTTCTGTTAGTAGAGTGAGATCAAAGATGGATTAAAAAAAACATGGGGCAGACTTACTCTCAGTCTATCCTGAGGGTATTCAACAACCAAGTTTTTATTTTAAAAAACTACCTTATTTACTGACGTGTGTATTGTATTGTGTTGAGTGACTAACCATCGAAGATATTGAAAAAAATACACTGACTTCTGTAAACGTCTTTTTCTTTCACTCTGTGCAAACTGCATTGTTTAGTTAAGGAAGAGGAGGAGTGTGAGAAGAATGCAGCAGGTTCATTTGGTAGCGCAGCAGTTGTGTACAGACAGACTGTATCCCTCCCCCCTTGGGCCTAACCACTCGATGTTGCATGTCTGAAGGCTCTGGATAGGTATAAGTAGTGCGGCGTTAAAGCGTCACCCATATTGCTTCCACATTACAGATCTGCAAACATTGAAGGGTTATGGCCAAGAGGAGTGGTAGGGATCGAATTGGAACTGGTAAAAGAGAAGAGAGTAGCTAGTAGGGTTTTAGCTGGTCTAGCTCAGCTCTGCAGTAGAATGGGGTCCTCCAGCTCGTGTAGGAAGGGCACAGAGCTGCTCTGGCTCTCTCCGCTATCCGAGTCATATGGCGTGTCGGGCAGCTCCATGAAGCCCCACGCCAGCTGGTCGTCCTCGAAGTCGGAGCGCACCTGAACTGGCACGTCAGTGTAGTCCTCCTCCTCGGGGGATTGGAAGTCCTGAGGAATGTAGAGCATCTCGGGGTAGTTACGGCTGACCAGGTCACTGGTGGTGGCCAGGGACACCTTGCGGAAGGCGATGAGGTGCATGTGGGAGAACTTGATGTAC
Source organism: Oncorhynchus tshawytscha (assembly GCF_018296145.1). NCBI lineage: Eukaryota > Metazoa > Chordata > Actinopteri > Salmoniformes > Salmonidae > Oncorhynchus > Oncorhynchus tshawytscha. Next base: position 44,226,673 of record NC_056447.1, on the reverse strand, counting down.
TTGCAGCGCCTGAAGCCAAGCGACTCCACCGCCACGCGCCAGCTGCGCATCATGAGGGTGTGGCGGTTCTGGTGGGAGGAGTCTGGGGTGATGATGAGCAGCAGGCCGTGCAGTTCCAGCAGCTCGTGGGCCTTCTTGCAGCAGATCCAGCGCTGGTAAGGCGAGGGGAAGTAGGACAGGAGCAGAGAGAAGACCACTACGTGGAAGAGCTGGGCGGGCAGGGAGTCGATGGGGCTACGCAGCTGTCTCAGGAAGGCTTCCACTGTGTCGCCAGCCAGTTGCAGAGGCTGCTGGAGCTGGAGGTTGAGGAAGTCACACTTGTATACACTCTGAGGGGAAAGGGTAGAAACAGATACTTTAGAGCAACACAAGCTGTTCTCATCATTCAGTGGCATTTTAGATCCATATCTAAGACGCACTGTTCTTAATCCATTTAGTTATCTAAATCACTCTATGCTAATATTCTGCCAGTTCCTTCACAGCAGGTCAGGTTTCATTCCCATCAACTGTTGACACTTACTGTCAAGGGACAGCATTGTTCTGTGGTCTGATATTCACACAATGAATATCCCTGACATTTTAAAAATGTATTTAACTAGGCATTTTGTCCCGGTAGCAAATTAGTGAGTAAGAGTCAGGACTTTCTAGCTGGGACCGAGGGAGTGATCACAGAGAGTAATAGTACATACCTCGACCGCAGGCACTATGTCAATACCGACTGTGAGGAACTCGTCAAACTTCAGGAAGGGGTTAAAACAGCTGCCAACGTCCAGCAGCCTCATTTTACCAAGCTGGGGGATGGACCTTCAACCAGAAGCTTTATTAAGTTAGCGTTAAGTACGACAGAGTGAGAATGCTTAATGAGAGCAGTACCTAATAGAGGTAAGATGTGTCAATATGAACGCACAACAGAGCATGCTGAAACAGAGCAAAATAGTCAGATAAAAATGGACATGTTTGATTTAACACTGTCACAATACAGTACCTGGGGATAGAGGAGCTATAGGGCTGGTCACTCAGAGCTGTGGCCGACATGGCCATGGCAAGCCTGGCACTCTTCTCATCCTTCTCCAACATTCTTTTCATCCCACCATCCTGAAAATACTCCTGGCAAACACTGGAAAAATAGTCCCCGAAACATCACACATAATGGTATTAATGCCCTACTGTTAAAACAGTGATATGCTAAGAAATTTAAAAAATGCCAAAATCCTAACTTTCCAGTGGAATAAATGCATGACTAAGTGAAAATTCAATAAGCAGAAGTTAGGATTTACCCCACAGTGTTGATATCGAAAGGGCTGGATGAGTCATCGGAGTAAGCATAGAGCAGTGGCGTTCTGAGCTAGTACAACACAGCCAGAGGGTTATTTACAAGGTCTCCTTTTGTGGGGGACTATTTTACCTGCGACACCACTCGATACGTCCCTCTCCCTCGCAGGTCTTGGCCCAGTGGTTGTCAGCCAGGTTCCTCATGGCCAGGGCGTATTCACTCAGAGTCTGTTCATCTTCACAGTGCTCTCGCCAGATCTTCTCAAAATCCCCCACTGTGGAAAGATAACATGCAGCAGGAGGTTGAAACAAAGTTAACAAAGGCAACCAAATCACCTCACACCTTACAGTATGACATACATATAGGAAAACAACTTAGCACTGTAGGCTACATGAAAGTGGGCCAAACACTGATGCGTTGTTTTCCCATATCATCACATTGAAATTGAAAGTTTGTCCTGTCAGTTTTGTTTCTAAAAAATAACACGCAAGCATAGTACGTATGTAGAGTGCACAATAAGCCAACATGAATGTACCTACTTATAAAGTGTGGCCATTCATTCAAGAGGAATCACAATCGTTCAGCCCTTCAGATGAAAACACCACAGGCTAACACCGCTGCTTCAACATTTTCAAAACAGTTACTCGTCATTATATGTCTGGCATATCTGAAAACTGGATTTTCAATAGATGTCTTCACTTCTGTTCCTAGGTCTAGATCTTCACAAATTTCCTGCAACAGGTCTTCCCCGACGCACAGCAGAATGTGTGTTTCGTGAGCAAACACGCTGATAAGGAAGAAATCCCATGACCACATGGGGAAAAAACCTAAATCAGATTTGCAGAAATGAAAGGACAACAAGACGGGCTGGAATAAACAGCAGTAGTACAAAGCATGATTACTGTGGTAGCAATGCCAAGCAGACCAGATCATGCTTTACTTATTAACCAATCATGGTGTCAGCTGACAGGGTCTTTTCAAGAGCATCAGCTAGCCAGTCCTTCTGCTAAAGTGGAAAGGACCTGTTGAATGCTACTTTTTTTTTTTATTACTGTGTGATTATTGCAATATATACCTACATACCAGTTGAAGTTGGAGGTTTACATATTCCTTAGCCAATTACATTTCAACTCCGTTTCACAATTTGACATTTAATCCTAGTAAAATGTCCCTGTCTTAGGTCAGTTGGGATCACCACTTTATTTTAAGAATGTCATGTCAGAATAATAGTAGAGAGAATGACTTATTTCAGCTTTAGTTCTTTCATCACATTTCCAGTGGGTCAGAAGTTTACATACACTCAGTATTTGGTAGCATTGCATTTAAATTGTTTAACTTGGGTCAAACGTGTCGGGTAGCCTTCCACAAGCTTCCCACAATAAGTTGGGTGAATTTTTTGCCCATTCCTCCTGACAGAGCTGGTGTAACGGAGTCAGGTTTATAGGCCTCCTTGCTCGCACACGCTTTTTCAGTTCTGCCCACAAATATTCAATAGGATTGAGGTAAGGGCTTTGTGATGGCCACTCCAATACCTTGACTTTGTTGTCCTTAAGCCATTTTGCCACAACTTTGGAAGAATGCTTGCGGTCATTGTCCATTTGGAAGACCCATTTGCTACCAAGCTTTAACTTCCTGACTGATGCCTTGAGATGTTGCTTCAATATATCCACAATTTTCCTCCCTCATGACATGATGCCATCTATTTTGTGAAATGCACCAGTCCCTCCTGCAGCAAAGCACAACATGATGCTGCCACCCCTGTGAGTCACGGTTGAGATGGTGTTCTTCAGCTTGCAAGCCTCCCCATTTTTCCTCCAAAACATAACGATGGTCATTATGGCCAAACAGTTCTATTTTTGTTTCATCAGACCAGAGGACATTTCTCCAAAAAGTACAATATTTGTCACCATGTGCAGTTGCAAACCGTAGTCTGGCTTTTTTTTTAAATGACGAGTTTGGAGCAGTGGCTTCTTCCTTGCTGAGCGGCCTTCAGGTTGTGTCGATATAGGACTCATTTTACTGTGGATATAGATACTTTTGTACCCATTTCCTCCAGGAGCTTCACAGGGTCCTTTACTGTAGTTCTGGGATTGATTTGCACTTTTTGCACCAAAGAATGTTCATCTCTAGGAGACAGAAAGAGTCTCCTTGCTGAGCGGTATGACGGCTGCGTGGTTCCATGATGTTTATACTTGCGTAATATTGTTTGTACAGATGAATGTGGTACCTTCAGGCGTTTGGAAATTGCGCCCAAGGATGAACCAGACTTGTGGAGGTCTACAATTGCTTTCTGATGTCTTGGCTGAGTTCTTTTGATTTTCCCATGATGTCAAGCAAAGAGGCATGGAGTTGGAAGGTAGGCCTTGAAATACATCCACAGGTACACCTCCAATGGACTCAAATTGTCAATTAACCTATCAGAAGCTTCTAAAGCCATGATATAATTTTCTGGAATTTTCCAAGCTGTTTAAAAGGCAGTCAATTTAGTGGATGTAAACTTCTGACCCACTGGAATTGTGATAGTGAGTTCTAAGTGAAATAATCGGTTGAAACAATTGTTGGAAAAATGACTTCTGTCATGCACAAAGTAACAGACTTGCCAAAACAATAGTTTAACAAATATTTTGTGGAGTGGTTGAAAAATGAGTTTTAAATGACTCCAACCTTAGTGTATGTAAACTTCAACTGTATATACATACCATTCAGCTATTTTTTTTAGCTGCCCGGCATCTGAACAAAACAGGCTGCAGAGCAAAAATACTAATACGGCTTGAAACCAGCCCTAGCTCTGAAGTTCGGCGTTACAGCGCAATTTAATTTTAAAAGTTAATTTCCGATTGAGCCGACATATGCAGCGTTTACCTTTAATGCAGTCTCTGCTAACATGGGAACATTGCCTTTAAAACATTTGATATCGCGTTGTTGCGCAGCTGTTCAGCGCTACAGACTGAATTTAGCCCTACAGACTGAATTTAGCCCTAGACGCTGCCCAGTTTGATAATCACAACATAAGAGCACAGGGCAAATTAATCATTCAACTGGTAGAATAACTTAACACAATCTAGACTTAAACTGTGGCACTGGAAACTCTTTCAGTAAGATTAGCTAATTTGGGATCATGCATTGCTGCAACGCAACCAAAATATCTGCAGTTGAGAAGACTTGCCTCATGATAAACAGTCTGTTAGAAATTAGTGATGGGGGAGGGGACGATAAGTTACATGTACATTTTATTTTAAATATCCTGACAGTATCCTATTAAACAATATGTTTCCTTCATAGCTTGTACAATTTTTAAATAGGGAGCCAATTTGTTTTCAGCACTTTAATTTCCATGACTGATTAAAACTAGTTGCATGCTCTCTCGTCCCTCTGCAGCAGACAGTGCCTTCAGAAAGTGTTCACACCCCTCGACTTTTTCCACATTGTTGTGTTATAGCTGGAATTTAAAATGGATTATATTAAGATTTTATGTGTCACTGGCCTACACACACACACAATATCCCATGATGTCAAAGTGGAATTATGTTTTTCAAAAATGTGAAGATGCTGGAGGAAACAGGTACAAAAGTATCTATATCCACAGTAAAACGAGTCCTATATCGATATAACCTGAAAGGCCGCTCAGCAAGGAAGAAGCCACTGCTCCAAAACCGCCATGAAAAAGCCAGACTATGGTTTGCAACTGCACATGGGGACAAAGATCGTACATTGGAGAAATGTCCTCTGGTCTGATGAAACAAAAATAGAACTGTTTGGCCATAATGACCATCGTTATGCTTGGAGGGAAAGGGGTGATGCTTGCAAGCCGAAGAACACCATCTGAACCGTGACGCACAGGGGTGACAGCATCATGTTTTGGGGGTGCTTTGCTGCAGGAGGGACTGGTGCACTTCACAAAATAGATGGCATCACGAGGCTGGAAAATTATGAGGATATATTGAAGCAACATCTCAAGAGATCAGTCAGGAAGTTAAAGCTTGGTCGCAAATGGGTCTTCCAAATGGTTAATGACCCCAAGCATACTTCCAAAGTTGTGGCAAAATGGCTTAAGGACAACAAAGTCAAGATATTGGAGTGGCCATCACAAAGCCCTGACTTCAATCCTATAGAAAATGGGTGGGTAGAACTGAAAAGGCGTGTGCGAGCAAGGAGGCCTACAAAGGAGGCCTACAAACCTGACTCAGTTACACCAGCTCTGTCAGGAGGAATGGGCCAAAATTCACCCAACTTATTGTGGGAAGCTTGTGGAAGGCTACCAAAAACATTTGACCCAAGTTAAACAATTTAAAGACAATACACTCAATTAGTATTTGGTAGCATGTAAACTTCTGACCTACTGGGAATGTGATAAAAGAAAGAAATGGTGAAATAAATCACTCCACACTATTATTCTGACATTTCACATTCTTAAATTAATGTGGTGATCCTATAAGGGGTCTTATAATTAAATGTCAGGAATTGTGAAAAACTGAGTTTAAATGTATTTGGCTAAGGTGTATGTACACTTCCGACTTCAACTGTAATTGTATGGTCCCTCAGTCAAGCAGTGAATTTCAAACATATTCAAACGGAGGTTTTCCATTCCCTCACAAAGGGCTCCTATTGGTAAAAATAAAAAAGCAGACATTGAATATCGTTTTTTAGCATGGTGGTTATTACATTTTGGATGGTGTATCAATATACCCAGACACTATAAAAACACAGGCGTCCTTCCTAACTCAGTTGCTGGAGAGCAAGGAAATTGCTCAGGGATTTCACCACGATGCCAATGGTGACTTTAAATTAGTTACAGTTTAATGGCTGTGATAGGAGAACACTGAGGATGGATCAACAACATTGTAGTTACTCCACAATACTAACCTCATTTTTTTTTGAAGAGTGAAAGGAAGCCTGTACAGATTAAAATATTCAAAAACGTGCATCCTGTTTGCAACAAGGCACAAAAGTAATAATGCAAAGAAATGTGGCAAAGCAACTATTGTTTTGGCCTGAATACATAGTTATGTTTGGGGCAAATCCAAGACAACACATTACGGAGTACCTCTCCATATTTGCAAGCATAGTGGTGGCAGAATTATGTTATGGTTATGATAGTAATCGTTTTAGAGACTGGAGTTTTTCCAGGATCATTTTTTTTTTTTAACGGAATGGAGCTAAGCACAGGCAAAATCCTAGAGAATCTGGTTCTGTCTGCTTTCCACCAGACACTGGGAGATGAATTCACCTTTCAGCAGGACAAGTGTGGCCAAGTTAGTTTTGACTTATATCTACAGCAAGACCTGAAATGGTTGTCTAGTAATGATCAACAACCAATTTGACAGAGCTTGAAGAATTTTGAAAATAATGGGCAAATGCAAAAATCCTGGTGTGGAAAAGTAAGAGACTTACCCAGAAAGAGACTCACAGCTGTAGTTGCTGCCAAAGGTGATTCTAGCATGCATTGACTCAGGGGTTGAATACTTATCCAAATCAAGATGGTGGATTTTTTTCAATTTTTTTTATACAGAATGTTAGAATATTTCTTCCACTTTTGATATAGTATTTTGTGTAGATCATTGACAAATAAAAGGACAATCAAATCAATTTTAATCACCTTTTGTAACAAAACGTGGAAAAAGGTCAAAGAGTATGAATACTTTCTGAAGACACTGTATGATGGTGAGCAATATTTTTGGAACATCCAATCACAATAAAATCACAATACATATTGTATCAGCACCTAAATATCGTGATAATGTCAAGTCGTACGGTTCCTGGCAATTCCCAGCCCTATTAGGAATACGTTTACTGGCAGATTCCTCCATTGGTTATGTCTGTACCGCCTGCCCTACATCTGAATGGAAGACAAATTCCTGCAAAGGCCAATAAAGTGAACTGAACCAGAAATGCCTATTCTTCTGACCTCTTTATGGTGTTTGGTTTGTGACCAATGATCTGTGAAGGGTCCAATAGTGAAAAGCATGTTTGCGTTACCTTTGTTTTCGATGAAAGGACCTAAATATTTGAGTTAATAACAAGGAGATGGTATTATGTCTCAATACTAGGCCTCAGACCTTTGAGTCCACTTTTTAAAAATGTAACTAGGCAAGTCAGTTAAGAACAAATTCTTATTTACAATGACAGCACACCCAGGCCAAACCCGGACAACGATTGCACTTTGAAGGACATGTTAGAAAATGTTTGTTCAAGACAGACAGGGATCTCAATTCAGCATATGTGCTCATACTATTGGCATATGCCGGTGTCTCATAACATCACATAATGGATGCGTCTGAACTTGAGTTTTTACTTGTAGGGTCTTGTTCTTTTCAGTTTCAGAACAGGGGTGTATTCATTAGCTAGATTCCATTGCAAAACGCTTGCAAAATAAACTATAGGAACCAAACGGAGAGGGACCTGAATTTGTCCAATAGAAACTCTCGTTTTTGTTGCAAAACGCTTTCTGATTGGAGTAAACGGTTTCCGTTGCGAAACATTTTACAATAGATAAAACATTTTGCAACAGAGTCCGACTAATGAATATACCCCATGACGTCAAACAAAATGCCATACAACCCATGTTGATCTCTTTGCCAGTTCCCGTGATCCAGTATGTTACAATTGAACAACATTACCAAATCACTGGATGGCTGGCTATAGGAGGCGCGATTATTATCATTTTTTTAATTGATGACTGCCAAATCTAATGAGGGACAAACATTGCAAACATAGCCTAGTTTAAAGTGCATACTGCAGATTGAAATGTTCACAGGCGGCCTTGATCTAGCGTTAGTTTAACCGTATTTAAATTAAGTGAATGTAACGTTAGGCACATGTCCCATGATTGCATGACAATGTTTTTGTATTTTTAGACATTAGAGCAGCGAGACCCTGACATGTTGCCAGTCACTTGTTTGTGCAAGGCCCCAAAAAATAGGAAATAACGTTAGCTACCTAATCCGGGCCTTGTTTTCGATCAATTTAAATGATGAGAGACGCCGTACTCCTGAATTGGGCAAAACTAGCGTACCTTCTCGGTATTTTCTTCGCAGTTTTCTATGGACGTTCTTGACAACTCCGGACAGTTTTTCCTGCTCCTTCTTCTTGCACCGGGTTTCTTTCGGAATGAGAACGTAGCACGGCTCCAGTTCGGTTTCTGTCTCTCCTGTCTCAGCATTGTTCGCCGGGTCCATAGTCCTACGACACTTCTGCTCCTCCTTCACGTCTAGCTACTAGCTAGCTACCGGTGTCGGCCCCCGCGCACCCGATCCACTAGCCAAATACGCGCGCGCTGATTGGTTCGCCTGGAAAGATATACTGTGGAGTTGACAACTGTATGACCAATCACAGAGCTGAAAACAGAAACGCCTTCTTATAGAATTTGTAGCGTCAGCATACAGTTGCATGTGCTGTTTGCTGTTTAAATTGAATTATACCAAATATTATGGACATACTGACAAGATACATGTCTCTCCGAGTCCGCCCACAATGGGAGTCGTTGTCCACAATGTGGAACGGCGGGCTGTGTAGTTCCCGGCTTTCTTTTCTTTAGATTGGTGGAAACATCTCATTATTGTCATCTTTTTTTGAGTATAGCCCCATACCATGAATATGTGTAGCCATCTCGAGACAACTCCGATATAAAGTGTTTTTTTTTTCTCAAAGTTGCCGTGATGTCACGTGTTCTACTTATATCAGTACACTCATAACAATTTAATAATTACAAAACGTATATTTGATCACATAAACCTCGCATAGCAAACAAGCCATTCATTTTTATGTTGACCAAATTCGACACTCATTGACCTCCATACAAAAGCTCCTTACTTGGTGGGCGAAACGACGAAGAAAAAAAAACGCCACTTGCATTGAGGGAGACAGATTTTCTGCCGAGTTGGTAATCTCTCTTCCTCTTCCATGGCGTTGTTGAATATTTGTTTCTGATTGGTTTGAAGGGCATTCTAGAGCGTGGATTATTTAAGAAATAAGGCACGAGGGGGTGTGGTATATGGCCAATATACCACGGCTAAGGGCTGTTCATATGTACGACCCATCTTGGAGTGCCTAGACACAGCCTTTAGCCGTGGTATATTGGCCATATACCACACAACCCTGAGGTGCCTTATTGCTATTATAAACTGGTTACCAACATATAATTAGAGCATTAAAAATAAATGTTTTGTGATACCTGTGTTATACGGTCTGAAATACCACGGCTGTCAGCCAATCAGCATTCAGGGCTCAAACCACCCAGTTTATAATTCCATTTATAAACGGGGTGGTTCGAGCCCTGAATGCTGATGGCTGAAAGCCATGATGTATCAGACTGTATACCATGGGTGTGATCAACAATTACTATTTACTGGTCTAATTACATTGGTAACCAGTTTATAATAGCAATAATGCACCTCAGGGGTTTGTGGTATTTGGCCAATATACCATGGCTAGGCACTCTGCATTGCGTGGTGCCTAAGATCAGCCCTTAGCTGTGGTGTATTCGCCATATACCACACCCCTTAGGCATAATTGCTTACATAACATACAGTATAATTCAATGGCTATAGTTCATTCTTACATTTTCTATTGAGCTGCTTTTGAAAGCAAAAGTCAAATTGAAAACATTATTGGTGTAACAGTATGGCTTCCATCCCTCTCCTCTCCCCTACCTGGGCTCGAACCAGGGACCCTACTTCAAGGTCTCAGAGCGAGAGACGTCACCGATTGAAACGCTATTAGCGCGCACCCCGCTAACTAGCTAGCCATTTCACATCGGTTACACTCACCACCCTTTTGACTTCCTCCTTTTCTGAAACAACCAGTCACGGCACCAATGTAACAGTATAGCGTCCGTCCCTCTCCTCACCCCTACCTGGACTCGAACCAGGGACCCTCTGCAGGTGTGAGTGCGTCAACAATGCAAATATTGACTCTGTGCATCAACTTCATGTAATTGTCAATAAAAGCTCTTGACAAATGCTTGTAATTTTACTTCAGTATTCCATAGTAACATCTGACAAAAATATCTAAAGACACTGACGCAGCAAACTTTGTGAAAACTAATATTTGTGTCATTCTCAAAACCTTTGGCCACGACTGTACACCTGTTCTGAAATGCCCCAGAGTCTGCAACACCACTAAGCAAGGGGCACCACCAAGCAAGCTGCACCATAAAGACCAAGGAGCTCTCAGGTCAGGGACAAAGTTGTGGAGAAGTACAGATCAGGGTTTGGTTATAAAAAAATATCTGAAATGTTGAAAATCCCATGGAGCACCATTAAATCCATTATTAATAAATGGAAAGAATATGGCACCACAGCAAACCTGCCAAGAGAGGGCCACCCACAAAAACTCACGGACCAGGCAAGGAGGGAATTAATCAAAGAGGCAACAAGGAGACCAAAGACTTGCAAAACTCCACAGCGGAGATTGGAGTATCTGTCCATGGGACCACTTTAAGCCATACACTCCACAGAGCTGGGCTTTACAGAAGAGTGGCCAGAAAAAAAGCCATTGCTTAAAGAAAAATATAAGCAAACACTTTTGGTGTTTGCCAACAGGCATGTGGGAGACTCCCCAAACATATGGAAGAAGGTATTCTGGTCAGATGAGAATAAAATTGAGCTTTTTGGCCATCAAGGAAAATGCTATGTCTGGTGCAAACCCAAACACCTCTCATTACCCCGTGAACCTCATCCAGCATGGTGGTGGCAGCATCATGCTGTGGGGATGCTTTTCATCAGCAGGGACTGGGAAACTGTTCAGAATTGATGGAATGATGGATGGTGCTAAATACAGGGAAATTCTTGAGGGAAACCTGTTTCAGTCTTCCAGAGATTTGTGAGTGGGACGGCGGTTCACCTTCCAGCAGGACAATGACCCTAAGCATTCTGCTAAAGCAACACTCGAGTGGTTTAAGGGGAAAAAATTCAATGTCTTGGAATGGCCTAGTCAAAGCCCAAACCTCTATCCAATTGAGAATCTGTGGTTTGACTTAAAGATTGCTGTATACCATCGGGATCCATCCAACTTGAAGGAGCTGGAGCAGTTTTGCCTTGAAGAATGGGCAAAAATCCCAGTGGCTAGATGTGCCAAGCTTATAGAGACATACCCCAAGAGACTTGCAGCTGTAATTGTTGCTCTACAACGTATTGACTTTGGGGGGTGAATAGTTATGCACCCTCAAGTTTTCAGTTTTTTGTCTTATTTGTTTGTTTCACAATAAAAAATATTTTGCATCTTCATGGTGGTAGGTATGTTGTGTAAATCAAATGATTACAACCCCCCCACAATCCATTTTAATTCCAGGCTGTAAGGCAACAAAATAGGAAAAATGCCATGGGGGTGAATACTTTCGCAAGCCACTGTATATTAGCATCATTTAGAGGTGAATGCTTTATAATGTATTGCAGCCAATCTATAACGTGTATGCAAAGGTGGATGTAAGAGAACAGGTTGCTCCGGTTTTAAAGTCTGGCCACAATGAGCTACTGGAGACATTTTTCCTATATGCATGTTGTTCCAGGGACAACAAAATAATGAGGTCCCTGGGCATGATGCTAAGAGCCTGGAACAACATATATTTAGGATGTTCCTGGGACAATATTTAGGCATAGAGATTCCATACTCTCTGATTTTGCTTGATGTTCTTGAATTAAATTCCTGGCCTAGGAGCCTCTAGCAGCACTTGTAACGCTGGGTTACTTTGTTGCTACATACTGCCACCTAATGGTAGGTAATATTGAGACAGAATCCTCCTCAGACCTTCCAGAGTCCACTATGGAGGACATGTCAGAAAATCTTGTTCAGACAGGGATCTCAATTCAGCAACTTTGGATGAAACCATGTTCTCATACTATTGACATGAGGCCTGTGGCTCATTAAACTTTCCATTGTGGATGAGCCGTGTGAACTTTAGATTTGACTTGTAGGTTTGTGCTCTTTTTAGTTTCACAGGTAACAATGACATCACACAAAAGCCATTGGTGACTTTAACATTGACATGGAAACGTCCACAGACCCACTCCAAATGGCTTTTGGAGTTATCAACGACTCAATGGGTTTTGTCCAACATGTCTCCGGACCTACTCACTGCCACAGTCATACTCTGAACCTAGTTTTGTCCCGTGGAATAAATGTTGTGGATCTAAATGTTTTTCATCAAAATCCTGGACTATCGGACCACCATTTTATTACATTTGCAATCACAACAAATAATCTGCTCAGACCCCAAACAAGAATCATCAAAAGCCATGCTAAAAATTCGGACGACCCAAAGATTCCTAGATGCCCTTCCAGACTCCCTCCACCTAACCAAGGACGTCAGAGTACAAAAATCAGTTAACCAACTAACTGAGGAACTCAATTTAACCTTGCGTAATACCTTAGATGCAGTAACACCCCTGAAAACAAAAAACATTTGTCATAAGAAACTAGCTCCCTGGTATACAGAAAATACCCGAGCTCTGAAGCAAGCTTCTTTGACGAAAAGATCATGATCATTAGAAAGCAAATTATGGACTCCTCTTTAAACCTGCATATTCCTCCATAGCTCAGTTGTCCTGAGTCTGCACAACACTGCCAGGACCTAGGATCAAGGGAGACACTCAAGTTTTTTAATACTATACTACAATGATTAAAATAATCATGGCCTCTAAACATTCAAGCTGCATACTGACCCTATTCCAACTAAACTACTGAAAGAGCTGCTTCCTGTGCTTGGCCCTCCTATGTTGAACATAATAAACGGCTCTCTATCCACCGGATGTGTACCAAACTCACTCAAATTGGCAGTAATAAAGCCTCTCCTGAAAAAGCCAAACCTTGACCCAGAAAATATAAAAACTATCGGCCAATATCGAATCTCCCATTCCTCTCAAAATATTTAGAAAAAGCCATTGCGCAGCAACTCACTGCCTTCCTGAAGACAATGTATACGAAACGCGTCAGTCTGGTTTTAGACCCCATCATAGCACTGAGACTGCACTTGTGAAGGTGGTAAATTACCTTTTAATGACGTCAGACCAAGGCTCTGCATCTGTCCTCGTGCTCCTAGACCTTAGTGCTGCTTTTGATACCATCGATCACCACATTCTTTTGGAGAGATTGGAAACCCAAATTGGTCTACACTGAAAAGTTCTAGCCTGGTTTAGATTCTATCTGTCAGAAAGATATCAGTTTGTCTCTGTAGATGGTTTGTCCTCTGACAAATCAACAGTACATTTCGGTGTTCCTCAAGGCTCCGTTTTAGGACCACTATTGTTTTCACTATATATTTGACCTCTTGGTGATGTCATTTGGAAACATAATGTTAACTTTCACTGCTATGCGGATGACACACAGCTGTACATTTCGATGAAACATGGTGAAGCCCAAAAATTGCTCTCCCTGTAAGCCTGTGTTTCATACAAAAGGAAGTGGATGGCTGCAAATGTTCTACTTTTAAACTCGGACAAAACAGAGATGCTTGTTCTAGGTCCCAAGAAACAAAGAGATCTTCTGTTGAATCTGACAATTAATGTTGATGGTTGTACGGTCGTCTCAAATAAAACTGTGAAGGACCTCGGCATTACTCTGGACCCTGATCTCTCTTTTGACGAACATATCAAGACTGTTTCAATGACAGCTTTTTTCCATCTACATAACATTGCAAAAACCAGAAACCTTCTGTCCAAAAATGACACAGACAAATGTATCCATGCTTTTGTCACTTCTAGGTTAGACTACTGCAATGCCTTACTTTCCGGCTACCCGGATAAAGCACTAAATACACTGCAGTTAGTGCTAAACATTACTGCTAGAATCTTGACTAGAACCAACATTTTTTATCATATTACTCCAGTGCTAGTCTCTACACATTACATGGGCTTGCTCCTACCTATCTTTCCGATTTGGTCCTGCCGTACATACCTACACGTATGCTACAGTCACAAGACGCAGGCTTTCTTTCTGTCCCTAGAATTTCTAAGCAAACAGCTGGAGGCAGGACTTTCTCCTATAGAGCGCCATTTTTATGGAATGGTCTGCCTATCCATGTGAGAGACGCAGACACGGTCTCGACCTTTAAGTCTTTATTGAAGACTCATCTCTTCAGTAGGTCCTATGATTGGGTGTAGTCTGGCCCAGGAGTATGAAGGTGAACAAAAAGGCACTGGAGCAACGAACCGCCTTTGCTGTCTCTGCCTGGCCGGTTCCCCTCTCTCCACTGGGATTCTCTGCCTCAAACCCTATTACAGGGGCTGAGTCACTAGCTTACTGGTGCTCTTCCAGGAGGGTTGCGCCACTTGAGTGGGTTGAGTCACTGACGTGATCTTCCTGTCCGGGTTGGCGTCCCCCCTGTGGGTTCGTGCCGTGGGGGAGATCTTCGTGGGCTATACTCGGCATTGTCTCAGGATAGTAAGCTGGTGGTTGAAGATATCCCTCTAGTGGTGTGGGTGCTGTGCTTTGGCAAAGTGGGTGGGGTAATATCCTGCCTGTTTGGCCCTGTCCTGGGGTATCATCGGACGGGGTCACAGTGTCTCCTGACCCCTCCTGTCTCAACCTCCAGTATTTATGCTGCAACAGTTTATGTGTCGGAGGGCTATGGTCAGTCTGTTTTATCTGGAGTATTTCTCCCATCTTATCCGGTGTCCTGTGTGAATTTAAGTATGCTCTCTCTAATTCTCTCTTTCTCCCTCCCATCTCCTCGGAGGACCTGAGCCCTAGGACCACCTGGCCTGATGACTCCTTGCTGTCCCCAGTCCACCTGGTCGTGCTGCTGCTCCAGTTTCAACTGTTCTGCCTGTGGCTATGGAACCCTGACCTGTTCACCGGACATGCTGCCTTGTCCCAGACCTGCTGTTTTCAACTCTCTAGAGACAGCAGGAGCGGTAGAGATACTCCGAATAATCGGCTATGAAAAGCCAACTGAAATTTACTCTTGAGGTGCTGACCTGTTGCATCGTCTACAACCACTGTGATAATTATTATTTGACATTTGAACATCTTGGCCATGTTCTGTTATAATCTCAACCCGGCACAGCCATAAGTGGACTGGCCACCCCTCATATCCTGGTTCCACTCTAGGTTTCTTCCTAGGTTCCGGCCTTTCTAGGGAGTTTTTCCTAGCCACCGTGCTTCTACACCTGCATTGCTTGCTGTTTGGGGTTTTCGGCCGGGTTTCTGTACAGCACTTTGTGACATCAGTTGATGTAAGAAGGGCTTTATAAATACATTTGATTGATTGATTGATTGATACAACCCAACCAGGTTAACCTGTCTGCCAGTGTCCATAATATTGGCCTTTGTGTGATTGAATAATCCATTTGTGATTAAAGTCAAATGAAAGTTACCACCCTGCTATCAGTTACCACCCTACAATTCAAACATATCAGACCTGATTTATTCCAGGAAAGAAGGGATGATTGCATTTCATTTAAATTTGTGGCATATTGGGAGAATTTATGAAGAGTCCTGTCACAATTGCCCTATGCTAACCCTAATAATTGTAATACATTGGTTTTAAAGCGCCTGTTAAATATAAAATAACAAGGACACTATACAACAAAATATAAGAGAATAAATCAAGGATAAAAACAAAATTGTGAGTAGCTTAATGTCTCTTGTGTTTCAGATCTAGCCAAGGCATTGGATCTAATGCTTAGTGTACACAGAATGTCTGCTCTGTATGTGGCTGCCTCCCAGGAGTACTCTGAGGCCCCACAAACACATCCCCATTTTACCATAACAGGTACACTATAGTGTTAAGGTGAGAGGCTAAGGCTCAAAATGGTCAATATGTTTAAAAACAATAACTCTCAGAACTTGTCAAGATGTAACACATATTTGATGGGCTTTCAAATGCAATGTTTTTTTTCCTCCAAATTGAAAATACATTTGTTGATCAAGTTTTTGGTCAAGGTAACTTTGAAAGTAACCAGTTGGTTCATACAATGTTGCATACAAATATACAAAATAATCCAGTCTCAGGTAAAACAAAAAAAAAGTTAAATCAAACCTTTACATTCATGCTTTTAGCCCTCAAGACAGTGGTTTTCAAGCTCAAGAAAAATAATTGAATTACATTCTGGTTTAAATGGAGAGGGAATTTCTTTGCAACCATTTCAAAACAATGCACATTTTCCTTTTTATTTTAAAATGTTTTGAGGATGGTCTTTTTCGTATTCCAAATATCTGTATGCACAAATTCGCCTCAAAGCTCTCATTCTCAAAAATTCGAACCATAACATTCGCACACATACTGTGTGCTAGAAGTACTGCCAAACAAGGTAGTTGTAAAGTCTGGCTGGTTCATGTCACTTTGTATATGTAGATGATGTCTAGCTGGTACTGTGTATCTTAAATGCTGGCTGTAGCTTAGATGGTAAACTCTTTGGCAGGATTCTGATTTTCACTTATTCGCTCTCCTTGTTTCCTACAAATAGAAACAGATTACTTCTTTTTTATCCCCAGCTTTTCCCACACGAATACCGCTTGTTGGACTTAGAAACAGTATAAAAGTAAACAGTAATCTTTGATTTCAAATGATGATACCAGGGAGTGTGAGTGGGTGGTACGTTTAATGTGTCCAGTCTCTAGGGGCTCTGTGCCAGTAATATTAAATATCTTCTGGTTTCAAATGGCCTCTATTCCTTGGTTGGCGTTCATTTTGCTATGTGAACCAGTTTTCACAACCCCGGACTGGAGGTTGTGTTTAAAACAGACAGGTGCTGTACACAGTGACTTTGTGACTGATCTCCTGCAGCAGCTCTTTCACAGCCTTCTCCAGATCCACCAACTGGTTGGCCTTGTCTTCCAGAGTCTTCTGGTTGTCCTCGTAGGACTTCTCTAAATCTGGATGGGAACCAAAAAGGAGAGATCCTACCGTCAAACTACTTGCTCATAATCACAGGATGTGTAGTATCCCTCCACACACCGGCTTTATAATCAGAACATGTAGAATGTCATGCAGTGAATACACACACTTGAGAAGAGAAAGTTAGAGGGCCTGCGTCATTTCATGTTCAACTCTTAATTGGGAAAAGTGAATCAACATGAAGATGGAGATCTCATAGGTATTACAAACGGATCATGTTTATATATCCACTAAGCAGACACCATTGAAAAGTAGAGTCTTTGTAGTGTAATGAAATAAAGTGTCAATTGAAATAAATTCATTAGGCCCTAATCTATGGATTTCACATGACTGGGAATACAGATATGCATCTGTTGGTCACAGATACCTTAAAAAAAAGGTGGGGGCGTGGATCAGAAAACCAGTCCGTATCTGGTGTGACCACCCTTTGCCCCATGCAGCGCGACACATCTCCTTCACATACAGTTGATCAGGCTGTTGATTGTGGCCTACGTAATGTTGTCCCACTCCTCTTCAATGGCTGTGCGAAGTTGCTGGATATTGGCAGGAACTGGAACAAGCTGTCCTACACGTCATTCCAGAGCATCCCAAACATGCTCAATGGGTGACTTGTCTGGTGAGTATGCAAGCCATGGAAGTACTGGGATATTTTCAGCTTCCAGGAATTGTGTACAGATCCTTGTGACATGGGGCCCTGCATTATCTTGCTGAAACTTGAGGTGATGGCAGCGTATGAATGGCACAACAACGGGCCTCAGGATCTTGGCACGGTATCTCTGTGCATTCAAATTGTCATCGATAAAATGCAATTGTGTTTGTTGTCTGTAGCATATGCCTGCCCATACCATAACCCCACCGCCACCATAGGGCACTCTGTTCACAACGTTGACATCAGCAAACCGCTCACCAACACAATGCTATACACACTGTCTGCCACCTGCCCGGTACAGTTGAAATCGGGATTCATCCATGAAGAGCACACTTCTCCAGCATGGCCATCGAAGGTGAGTGTTCATTCACTGAAGTCAGTTACAATGCTGAACTGCAGTCAGATCAAGACCCTGGTGAGGACGAAGAACACGCAGAAGAGCTTCCCTGAGACTGTTTGTGCAGAAATTATTTGGGTGTGCAAACCCACAGTTTTATCAGCTGTCTGGGTGGTTGGTCTCAGACAATCCTGCAGGTGAAGAAGCTGGATGTGGAGGTCCTGGGCTGGCGTGGTAACACGTGGTCTGCGGTTGTGAGGCCGGTTGGACGTACTGCTAAATTATCTAAATCGACGTTGGAGGCAGCTTATAGTAGAGAATTATTATTATTATAATAAAAATATATATTTTTATTGAATATCCAAACATACAATATACTTGCAGTAACAACTACACCAGACCAGTCACCCAACAGACTCCCATTCAGAGCAACACACAGAAGCATCCAGGGTCAATGCCCTGCTCAAGTGCACATCGACAGATCTCCCACCAGGCACAAAAGAAATCGGGGACCCGAACCCTCCAAGATCCTCCATCAGTTCCCCAATAGCTGTCCCTCAACCATCCGAGACCCCTCTGACAGTCCCCCCCAAGAAGAAAATAAATAAATAAATATACTATTAATTCCATTCCCCACCCCGAAGAAACCCCCAATGCACCAACAACCAAGTAAATTAACTAAAGACAAAAAAGACACACAAAAACAGCAAACAACAATGCAAGAAAAAAATTAAGAAAGGACATCAAGGACAACTAAAATCATAACAGCAATGCCAACTGTATATGTTTGAGTGCATGTCTGGCACTATTACATGTGTGTGTGTGTCTGTGTATTTGAAAGAGAGTGTGTGTATATGCATGAGTACAAACACCTGCACGGCATCAGCCAAACCGGCATTAGCTGTAAAAACACTGCCCATCAGTTTCATTCAACTTTACTTTTTATTATGTTTTATTTTGACTTAATTTTTTACTTTTATATTTGACCATCATTCTATCTTCCGCACAGCAACCCTACTCCACTCCCAATTCCACATCCCAATCCTCAGCCCATCCCATCTATCTCTGCTGGTCACCCGCTACGGAATTCTACGCAACATATATCTTTCAACTATGCTGTGATGTTTAACGTACAATTTCAATCTATCTAATCGAATAGAATCCACAGATTGCGAGTTGAAGATAAATACTTTTACTAAGAGTATTAGTATATTAGTAATTGACTGACCCGGTCTCTCCAGGCTACCTGAGGGCAATTTCAAAATAAATGGTCTATTGATTCTCTATCCTCACAACAAAATCTGCAGAGCTTCGATGATTTGGTCTGTGGTTGTGAGGCCGGTTGGACATACTGCTAAATGATCTAAAGCGATGTTGGAGGTGGCTAATGGTAGAGAAATTAACATTACATTCTCTAGCAACAGCTCTGGTGGACATTCCTGCACATTTTAGAGTGGTCTTTTATTGTCCCCAGCACAAGGTGCACCTGTGTAATGTGCATGCTGTTTAATCAGCTTCTTGATATGCCACACCTGTCAGGTGGATAGGTTATATTGGCAACGGAGAAATGCTCACTAACATGGATGTAAACACATTTGTGCACAACATTTAAGAGAAATAAGCTTTTTGTGCATATGGAACATTGCTGGGATCTTTTATTTCAGCTCATGAAACATGGGATCAATACTTTACATGTTGCGTTTATATTTTTGTTCAGTGTATTTTCATGCAAGGCGCTCCCCAAGCTGTTGTGGAAGATTTATGTGGTGCATGTCTATGTGTGTGTGTGAGAGTGTCAGTGTGTGTGGATAGAGACCTGTGTGCATATAGCCAGTGCAGGTATGTGTGTGTGTGTACTGTACCTTTCAGTAGCTGTAATTTGTCACTGGCCTGTAGCAGAAGGTCTGTGGCTTCCTGCTGTAGAAGCTCCGCCCTCTTCTTGGCGTCGGCCACGCCCCCGGCCTCCTGTTTGATCAGGTCCTGCACGGTGCTGTACTTATCCTTCAGCTCCGACTCCAGGTCCTGCACGCACGCACATACGCACACACACACACACACACACACACAACACGAACAGTCATATGCAAGGTCAGCAATTTATTGTGAGAATGACAAGGATGAAAAATAAACCACAAACTCTCACATCCCAATTTAACACAAAATAGCTCACAAACCTTTTTGACCTGCTCAGCCACTTTGTTGATGCTCTCTGCATCTCTCTCGGTTTGTTCAGAGCTAAGCGAGGTGTTCTGTGCCTTCTCTCTGAGCAGTGTGATGTCTTTCTCTAACCACAGCAGCCTCTGGGTGGCATTGTTCAGCTTGAACTCTGAGTCTGCAGTCTCCGACTCCACCTTTTCAGACATAAAGACAAGCACAGGGTGCCTTAATGGTATACTTGTACATTTTAATGGGTCAAATACCTTAGCTGTGCTTGATTTAGTTTTCCCGGTACATGGAACCAATGGATTAGTCCCAAAAGTTCAAACTTGCCGTGTGTGATAAAATGGAGGATGTTGACTCACTGAGGACAGGAGGTCGTTTGTGCCTTTAATGTCAGTGGTAGCCTGTTTGATGGCCTCAGCTGCTGCTTTCTGGGCACGCTCAGCCTCTTCCAGAGCCTGCTTCACCATCTCTGCTGTTTCCCTCACATCTGTGGCCTCTTTACTGTGGGACACACACAGAGGGAGAAAATAATAAGCCCACCAAGCACCAGAGTGTGTGTGGAGTGCCTGGCATTGCGCACATGCCTCATCATCTGTGCTCCATTCAAGGATAATCTTGACAAGTGTGTGTTAGTGTGTGTCACCTGGCTCTGCCTGCCTGCTTCAGTAGGTTCTCGGCTCTCTGCACATCGTCAGCACTCTGGTTGAGGATAGTCTCCACTTGGGCCAGGTCTCGCACCCTCTCCCTGATCTCGTCTGTCAGATTCTGGAGCTGGGCTGGCGTGCTGGGCATCTGCATGGCCAGCACCTCGTTGGCCACTGCCTCGATGCTCTCCATGTCTGCTGCATCCTCTAGGGGGTGCCACAGGAGAGACAAGGGTTGTACTAAGCTTGTGAAAGGGACAGTTGTACTAAGTTTATGAGATACAATCTTCTAGAATCAATGGGTGAAATTATTTGAAACATTTAATTGAAATTACAACAGCTAGATTGTACCTTCAAGCCACAGGTTAGTAAACATATGTAGTTGATTGGAGGAGTAGACATACGTGTGAGGAAGTCTCTGATTTGTCGGATGAGGCTGCGCAGCTCCTCATTGCTCTGGTCCACGCGCTGCTTGGTCTTGTTTGTCTTCAGCAGCACGTCCTGGGCACTCAGCTTGGCATCGTCTGCCTTCACCTTGGCCTCTGACACCTGGACACATTATCACAAACAAACAGGTTAGGAACCAAAGTGGGTGTATTTCTTGTCTAAAGAGAGTTGGTTCATTTTAATTCAAAGACAGGATCTCACCATCTTGGAGAGTTTGTCCACCTCCTCCATGGCCGTGAGGATCTCCTGGTCAAAGTCCTTGGCCTTATGCCAGGCATTGTTGGCCAGGGTGACCAGACCGTTACACCCCTCACCCCCACACCTCCTGTTCCCCTCAGAGTCCACACAACTCAGACCCCCGCACAGAGAGTCTGCACACGCCTCACCAGCTGGGCTGCCGCACGTCTGCAGAGAGAGGCCCAGTAGAGTGAAAAGAGTTGACAAGTTCAAATGGGATCTAAGCATATGCATCTTGACAAGTTCAAATGGGATCTAAAAGCATATGCTTCTCATTCAATCAAACCTATCATTCTTCCTGACCTACACATAAGCTTTGATTTAACAGCTCAAGAAAATGTCTTCTTTTTGATGGTTTTATCTTGCAAACTGGGATTTGATTGAGTCCGATCTCTGTCAAACTCAGATCAACATCAGCAAGCCAGTTTCAGGCCACAGTTATGGCCTTGGTTGGCCTTACCTTCTCGCTGAGTTCTGATAGGTCCAATGTCTCCAGCTGATCCGCCAGGTCGTCCAGTCTCTTGGAGTGTTCTTCCTGCCTCCTATGGAACTCGTCTCTGGTGTCGTTCATCTTGTCCTCCGTAGCTTGTCGTAGAATGAAAGAGCTCTCCACCGGGTTGCCTGGGTCGGTGGTGGAGGCATTGGCCTGGGCCCCAGCAGCCAGAGACTGCTGGTAGTACTTTGTGACACTGTCTGTCGCTCCTGTCATTACAAAAACAATGTTCAATTTCACAGAGTTGACAAATGGAAGTATAATGGACATGACATTGTATATCACAATCATCAACAAGTCAAACAGCCTTGTCCCAGTCCCTTACCCCGAACATCAGAGTTCTTGATGAGCTCCACTTGGTCCAGCAGCTCCTTGACGGTGCGATCCAGTTTCTGGGCGTCCTCTTTGAGAGAGTCCAGTTTGGTGTTGGTGCTGTTGTCATCAGATGATACTTGGGCCAACGCCTCCTCAGTGAGGTTCAGCTTGTTGCTCATCTCTTCCATTAGATCTCTAAAGAACAGAAATGGATCATACAGAAATAATTTGTATATTATTGCTTTTGATGTGTCTACTACTGTTTTTGCTATTGATAAATATTGTCAATGACCCATTTTGACCCCACCCTTTGACCCCACTTACGTGGCTTGCTCCAGTAGCTGCTGTATCTCTGACAGTGGCTGTGTAGCCAGGTTCTGGGCCAGGATAGTTCTTATGGACCTGGCGCTCTGCTCCATGTTATCTATCGCGTGTTTGTATGGTCCGGTGATGCCGCTGGCCTTGATGGTGTTCACCTTGTTGACCAGCCTGTGGGTCTGGTTGGTCAGCTGACCTACGATCACGTCCCAGTCGGCGAAGCACTGGTGGCAGCGTTCGCAGTAGGGGAAGGTGCCAGAGGAGCCCCGGGCGCAGAGATTACAGCGGGGACCAGACACGCCCTCCAAGCACACACAGTGACCGTTGGCCTTGTTGCACTGCTGCTCGGCAATGCCTTGTGGGTCACAGTCGCATGCTGCAAGGCAATAGGAAACATAGGTTTTACTACTAGTACAGCCTTTTTTTCATTAAACTCTAAACTATTTCAGCATGGCTCAAAAAACAACACTTTTTCAACAACTCAATTTGTTCCATCCTGATCCTGACTGGTCAGTCACCCTCCAGGGATCCTAAATGGGAGGGAGACATTTCAAACAGGTAGATGATGTCCCATAACAATGGACAAGAGCCTATAAAGCAGTCTTACAAAGCCAGGGAAGTGCTTTTAAGTAGCCCGCCTCTCTCTCGTTAGACATCTTGACCTCAAAGGACATGTCTGTCTCGTCAGGTCAACTTACAAACTCATTCAGTTTATTGGCATCCTCCTAAAGTCATTTCAAAGTGCTCCACTGTGGAGAGGGGAAAGGACGGGAGCTCCTGTTGCTTTATGGGTCGTAACCTTTATAGGTTTGTAATCACATGTTAATGTGTCAAGCACAGTTGGCACCCTGTTGTAAGCACCTCTGAAATGTGGACTAGCAAGCCTAACCTTTGGTTCTAATAATAGTTTTGACTTAATTTTCATTATAATTCAAGTTCTTTAATGCTAGCCATATTGCATTTTAAATCTACTGATAAGCCAACATGTATTTCTGGGTGAGTGTCCATTGGGAGAGTTAAGAGTGGACAGCTGATGTATTGACTGGTGGATAAAATGTTTTTGGTGGAGTTTCAACTAGTAAAGATGATGTCAGCTGAAATTCTGGTGAGCCAAAGATCAATGAACCACAGCCATCCACATTAACCCAGCGACCTTAGGGGGGCTGGTTGAGTGAATAGGATGGGATGGAGAGAAGGGGAGTGGAGGAGGAGGAATGGAGAAAGAGGAGGATGTTTGCCCACTTCAAAGCCTTGTTACGGGAAGTGTGTAGAGTGTGTGGAGAACAAAGGGGCCACCATGGGCCCCTACAGACTCTGCAAACAACCCCCCAGGAACCACTGATGACAACCATATATCTAACTGTGGTACCTCCTGTGTTTACTCTTACACACAAACTTGAAGAATCTATGGTGAAGTGTACATACTTTCTTGGACACACACTTGTAGAACCACAAACCTTTACAAATATGTAGATGTACACACACACTGAAAAATGACTTTTAGTCACCTCGGGGTGCTAAAGCAACAAAAGAGGAGGGGAAATGGGGGCGTAGATGTGTGGCGTAATCCTCCTATAGTTTTGTAAGGCAGGAGGGTGAGGGGCCTGGGCTCAGTGGAAATATGTAATGAATGTGACCTGTCCTTTTGTCCCCCATCTCTCTTCCTCTGTGCGTTAACTGGCTGTGTGGGGAGTCAGTCACCAGTCTCCATTATCAGCAGACAGGGGGGACAAAAGGAAAGGTCACATTCATGACCCCACACGCCACACTACAGCACCACCCCTGAAGGTCCCCATTCACACAGCCCCCTCCCCCACTGCAGATTAAAGCACTGCCTCTGTTTACACAGGGTGATGGCATTGACAAACAAAATGGCCACATAGGCCATGTACGGAAGGGAGGTAAATATTGACCCTCACCCACTACCCGTCAAAATTAACAATGGCCCTCATTGCAGATTAAACACACTACAAGCAATATGTAGAGGGAACTGGAATCCATGGCACAATAAGACATGGCTGATTAACGCAGGCGTTCTGCTGTTTCTAACAAAATTGCACACATTTTTAATAAAGGCCTTTTATAGAAGATAGCTGGACCTATTTTCTTTCTTTTCTACACAGCATCTGTTGTATGTTACAGGTCAGATAAGATGATTGCGAGCAGGCAGGGTAGGGAAATTCCAGCTGTTTTTGTGACATGGATCCCAACATGGCTTCTATTCCTCTGTGTTGGGGGATGATGGGGGCACATCAGTAAACTACAGCTTTAATGGTCTACAGCTGGAGCAGTCTTTCACCATGGGCCAACACAGACACACACACGCACACACACACCCCCAAAGGCTTTGATGAACAAGAAACAGTAGACATGGCTCCCATAGACAGAAAACTGTCTTCAAATAGTAAACTGATGTGATTAAAAGGGTCAAATCACTGCAAAAGCCACAAAAAATGGCTGGAGGTGCACAAGAAAGTAAACTGTCATATCAATTAATGTGACCACAAGTTGAGCAGTTGACCATTCCCTCCCTTCATTGAATTGTTCAAAGTGTACAACATTACTATGTTTCCAGAGAAACTAACATACCACAAACTAACAGGGATCTGTACCATTTGAAGCTAGTTTTAGTGTAATGTTTGGCTGTTGGACTGATCCAGATTAGGGGTATGTCAACATTAGTTGCGGTAAATGAGGTAATCCGATATCAGGGAACCAGAGCAGACTTCCTTCTCCAAACAAACAGTCAGGACTGTCAACACAGATCCTTCTCCGCAGAGCGAAGAAACACAAACCTTTCCGGCATGCAACACTCCCTGCTAGTAGCAGCAAACCACAAGCCTGAGAAAACTGCACTGTGACGGGACAGCAAGGACTTTTATGACGCAATTGACATGGTGCTGCCTGCCTGGAAGGAGTTCGATGTTTAAACAGCTGTCAAAGTGACCTCTGCATTTTTAGTTTGATCACAATCATTTTCTAATTTCATTGGTAACAATGTATACAGAAGTTTAAAGTAGATTCAACTACCACAGTGGGCCATTTGTAGTCACTGCACGTTTCCACTCAAGGGACTAGCCTACATCAGAAGCCAATTCATGTGTCCTTCAGTAGATAATTAAGCAGGCTGCTCTGCTCCAGTGACGCTACCCTGGGACAAAGGGTCCTTTCTGTCAGCAGCAAGCACTGTGTTGGACAGCTGTCCCTCCAAAAGGACACCCCATCAGAACAAAGGTGCATTGTGGGGGACGGCAGGATATTGGGAGGCTCGGACAGATCCCCCGCCTGTTCGTCATAGAAACACAGACGTCGGGTGAGAGAGCACATCTGGCCTTAATATTGGCTCCCACAGTAAGGAGGGGATGCTGTGAGTTTCTCTACCACAGCTGAAACTCCTACACATTCCCATGATAAGAGGCTAAAGGAATGAGGCTGCTTGTAATATCTCAGAGATTAACACTAAAGGCCTGCTTTGTGTGTGTTGCAATTTAAAATAGTTGGGTTGGAGCTTTCTCACACACACACACACACACGCCTGGCACGCAAGTGCGTGCACACACACTCCTTAATGTGTGTCAAGATGGGGATTTAGGCAGTGTAATGCCAGCACGGATAACTACTATGCTGCTGATTGAGATGTGGCAACTCACCATTGCATTTGACTTCAGGGTCTCCCCAGAACAGCTCTCTGCACTCCTGACACATTTTACCCCCAAAGCCAGGTTTACAGGAGCACTGGCCACTCAGCTGTGGACAAAACACATAAATATTAGTAATGTGACATTAGGATAGGATTAAAGAGAAAGGAGTATTAAGACCCAACAGAAGAAGGGTGTGGCCTTGTGAGAACTCACCTCGTTGCAGGACGTTCCAAATGAGTGGTTGGGGTCACAGTCGCAAGATTCGCAGCCCCTCTTGCTGGCCATGTTCCAGGTGTCGGGGGCACACTGGTCACAGTGCTGACCTACCACATTTGGTAGACACTGGCACTGCCCGCTGCCCAGATCACAGTGGCAGTCGCCCACCGCCGGGCACGTGGCTGGGTTGGTACCCAGGTGGTTACACACACACTCTGAGAGAGAGAAGAGACGTCGCTAGCAGGTTAGCAATTGGACAATGACAACCACTCACATTGACACATAAAGAGTTGCAAGTTAACTTTTTTTTACTCACTTCTGCAATTTTGTGTGAGGGCATCTCCATAGTAACCCAGCTTGCAGCTGTGGCAGCCTCGACCCTCGGTGTGGTAGAGACATTTGAGACATTCACCCGTCCTGGCATCACAGGACTCCTGGTCCAGCATGTCAATGTTGTTGTTGCACTGGCATGGTTGGCACTGCCCGCCGTTCTCATGGGGATTTCCATAGTAACCTGGGGCACACTCCTCACATCTGGCACCTGTAGGGGAGAGGAAAACATAGAGGAAGAGAGAAGAAATGAGAGGTAAAAAGGGGGAGGAGAGAGAGCAACGTGCTTAATTAACCCTTCACCAAAAACAGTGTCATCCCTCACCTCTACAACAACACATCTTTTCAAGCCATATATCAAACTGTAAGTGTACATGGCCGGCAGCTACACATCATGGAAAGTCACCAAGCTTCCACACTGTAACATGAATGCATACAAATCTACTGCTTCCTAGGAAACAGGTCTGAACAGAAGCACTTTGACATGAGTAATCCTGCCATACGCCGCTAGTTTACAGGGTGCTCTATACATCTTGGCAAGTGGTTGTTATTGGCTGCCTACCTCTGTATCCGGGGTTGCAGATACAAAACACCTGGTAGTGAGAGTCCAGACCGTGGTAACATCCACCGGCAAACTGCCGCCCGCTACCTGGCCCGTCCGGACACATGCAGGGACGACAGTGGTCCCCTGAACCTAGGACAGGGTCGCCGTAGTAACCTTCCAGACACCTGTAGAGAAAAGGCATAAGGTGGTTGGTCATAATCACTCTATCATTCACATGCATGCCTATAATATCTAAGTTATCTATGTTTTAGGAGACTGATTGACTACCTATTCTAATGCCGACCCATCCAGCACATACACCAATGAGCCTCCTTGACCCCTGACTCCTCAACCAAGACTAACACTTGTCTGACCTCTCACAGTTGTGCCCGGTGGTCTGTTCTCGGCAGTCCAGGCATTCTCCAGAGTAGGGGTCACACTGCTCAGTGTGGCCATTGCAGGTGCAGGGGCGACAGTTGGGGAAGCCCCAGTGTCCCGGCAAACAGTGGTCACACTGACGGCCGTACACCCCGTGGATACAAGCACACTGGCCAGTAGCCTCATGGCAGAATACATGCTCCGATCCCTGGGGATTGCAATCACAGGCTGGGGGGAGAGAGCGGCCAAAGAAAGTGATGAGTGTCAGATTCAGTGCCTGTATTGTGCAATACAAAACACATGCACTCAGTCACTTTTCATTCAGTCAAACTCACATCTGCAGCCACTTGGTCCAAACAGGTAGGTGGCAGGGGAACATTTGTCACAGTTCCTGCCTACTACATTGGGGCGACACTGGCATTGCCCGCCGCTGGCATCACACACCGTGCTGAGAGAGCCCTGCGGGTCACACTGGCATGCTGGGAAAACAAATACAGGAGGAAATATTAAAGAGAGAGAGAGAGGGAGGGAATGGGCTTAAAATTTAGTTGAACACATAATCTGGAATAATCTGTTCAAATGGGGGCAATAGTTGCTGCTGGATACATGAGTAAGGTATTTCACCCAAGCTGTTTTGAATATGGTATAAGTACTAACTGTACATAGAACTCTGGTTAACCCTTTGTCTCAATACATCTTGCTTCTGACATACTAACAAAGGTTTGTTTTATTAATTAAGGCACCTGAGGTATTTAATTAACAACGCTTTTTATATATATTACCCTTACAGGCTGACAGGGCCTGTAACCTTCTCAATAGACGAGTGGAAAGAAAGAGAAAGCCAGGGACCAGACATTCCATAGAAGACATTGAGTCCATGTAGAGGAGAAAGACAAGTGAACTGGTCTTCACTGGGTCACATCGTGGGAGTGGGATTTTAGGCAAGCATGGGCGTGTGTGTGGTGTGTGTGTGTTCAAGCTTACGTACATGCAACCTTACAGAGTGTAAGTGTTGTGTCCCTATATCCACTAAACATCCCCCGAGCGGGTACTGACATGCTCTAAGCCAGACTCTGCCCAAACCTAGACTCCTTCAACACTATCCTCTGAAGTCTCTGCTGCCCTCATAAATCTGAAACTCTTCTAAACCACTATTGTTTAAGGGGACACCACAGCAATGTGGGAACCTTCAGATCTAGGATAGGCAAATTATTTATGGGACTAGATTATTGCACACAGAATTTGAAGACTGTGGTTAAGACGCTCTGATCATTACCAACTGCTAAGACTTAAAAGGGACCTGCGAAATCACATGATTTGTAAAGACCTGCAGCAATGTGTAGATGAGGGACCTACATCTGTGCAGGAGACCTCAAAAAACCTGCTAAGTGAGACAAGATTATGTGACTTTCACAGCTGGGAGGATTTGAACTCATACTGACTGCATTCCCAAGAAAAAATGTATACAATAAAATCATATCATATTTCAATAACAATTCATTCTCATTTAACTACATGTTGCAATTTAAGTGCCATGATATAGATGCTATGTTTAGTTTTGCTTGATGCTTGCATGTGTAAGACAAGTTTTCCTCAAGATAATAGAGTATTATATTTGACTTCATCCTTTATATTATGTTATACTCTTGTAATCTAATCAGAATAAATCCATGAAATCTGTCCTACGATAGCATGGACCCGTATATACTACTAGACTGGCAGCAGAGACAAGTTCTCACTCTGTCTGGCAGGGTAAGAGATTTACTGCTGTGGCGGGCTGAGAAAGTTCCTCTGTGGTCTTTTCAGTGTGTCAAGATCCGAGAGGGCTTATAATCAAGTTTAGGGCCCCAGGGTCCAATACAAGTCCACACATGAGGAGAGTAGACAGACATAGCGTAACTGTTGATGAGGGACATGGGTTGGAAACTGAAGACAACATCAATATGCCAGAGGCACAGGAAGGGATAAGGTACGGAATGAAAGGAAAGGAAATAAAGAGAGAAGAAAAGAACAGGATTGAAACAGCTGATGTATGGAGGAGAGAAAATATCATTTTAGTGTAGGTAGTGTACGAGGAGATGGACTGAGGATGATTGTCAGACGGAGGTCAACATTGGAATGAAATCCTGTCATTTCCAAACAATGCCGACCAGGGTCATTTGTATGTGATTGACACACAAACTTTATGACAATGACCTTTAGTTAAAGTGGAACTGGCAGCGTTTTAACTACTTTGCAGATATGAAACAAATAGGCAATCATTATATCAGTGAACATTTTTAAAATCCCAGTTTATGCTACAAAACCAACTGCATAAAAATAGGTTATATTTGAGTCAAAATTCCATGACGTTGAGTAAGCTATTGTTGTCAGAATAGATGGATGCAGTTCAATGCATAATTAATATAGCTAATTCACCAATACATTTCTTGGTAGTCCAGCAAATATTGCTATCAGGTTGTAAATCACAGCTGGCCTGGTACATTGTTTGCTGCCTCCAGCCATTCAGGTTCACTGTTTCATTGACTGAATCATTTGGACAAAAACAGACAACTGTAAATAAGGCTGGGAATGTCAATACAATCAAACTAGCAAGGGCAATGACCAGATAACATGGCTAATAGGCTAGCTTATCCATTTATGTAGCAAGCTAAAAACACAGAGCCTAACGTTAGCTAGCCAACTAGCTAGCTGCTGGGAGGATGTCTTGTTATTTGATGAGTGGATGAGTTTTTCGGTGGCTACAGCTAGAGATATAGGTGTCATTTGGTTAGCTAGCAAGACATGTGAAATTTCTAGCTATGCTGAACTTGAACGACAATCCAAAGTTAGCATATCTCTTAGTTGTCAATCAAATCTATCTTGGCCAGGTCGCAGTTGCAAATGAAAACTTGTTCTCAACTAGCTTACTTGGTTAAATAAAGGTGAAATTAATTTTTTTTAAATGCAGTTAGCATTAATCAAATGGGCGGACGGGCAGGCAGGCAGGCAAGTTCCCATTCAGTTGTCAAAACGTGGGTTGAGAAATCAGTTGTTGTAAATTCAATTGATTGGACATGATTTGGAAAGGCACACACCTGTCTATATAAATAAAAATACAACTTTGATTTATATAAGGTCCCACAGTTGACAGTGCATGTCAGAGAAAAAACCAAGCCATGAGGTTGAAGGAACTGTCCGTAGAGCTAAGAGACAGGATTGTGTCGAAGCACAGATCTGGGGAAGGGTACCAAAAAATGTCTGCAGCATTGAAGGTCCCCAAGAACAAGGTGGCCTCCATCATTCTTAAATGGAAGAAGATTGGAACAACCAAGATTATTCCTAGAGCTGGCCTCATGGCCAAATTGAGCCATTGAAAAGGGCTTTGGTCAGGGAAGTGACCAAGAACCCGATGGTCACTCTGACAGAGCTATAGAGTTCCTCTGTGGAGATGGGAGAAACTTCCAAGGACAACCATCTCTGCAGCACTACACCAATCAGGCCTTTATGGTAGAGTGGCCCGATGGAAGCCACTCCTCAGTAATAGGTACATGGCAGCCCGCTTGGAGTTTGCCAAAAGGCACCTAAAGACTCTCAGCCCATGAAAAACAATATTCTCTGGTCTGATGAAACCAAGAATGAACTCTTTGGCCTGAATGCCAAGCGTCACATCTGGAGAAACCTGGCAACATCCCTATAGGGAAGCATGGTGGTGGCAGCATCATGCTATCAGAATGTCCTTCAGCGGCAGGGACTGGGAGACTAGTCAGGATTGAGGCAAAGATGAATGGACAAAGCACAGAGAGATCCTTGATGAAAACATGCTCCAGAGTGCTCAGGGCCTCCGACTGGGGTGAAGGTTCACCTTCCAACAGCACACAGCCAAGACAACACAGGAGTGGCTTTGGGACAAGTCTCCGAAAGTCCTTGAGTGGCCCAGCCAGAGCCTGGACTTGAACCCGATCTAACATCTCTGGAGAGACCTGAAAATAGCTGTGCAGCAACGCTGGCCACCCAACCTGACAGAGCTTGAGAGGATCTGCAGAGAAAGAATGGGAGAACCTCTCCAAATATATAAGTGATCGCTTCTCATAAAATGTTTAAAAAAAATAAAAAATAAAAAAAGGCATTATATTCTTCCTAGGGGTATATATGAACAGATTTTAATACGATGTTATGTTGCTAAAATGCTGTCAGTTCCACTTTTAGTTAAAAAGACCTTTAGTTAAGATACCCTTTTAGACCCTTAGTTGAGAAACACATACATGAGCAAACAAGTATGTTCAAGCACACATGACTGGAGTGTGGTGCCATACCTTTACCTTTTGGGGTTTTAGGCTGGGTTTCTGTACAGCACTTTGAGATATCAGCTGATGTACGAAGGGCTATATAAATACATTTGATTTGATTTGATACCTTTAGCTCCCTGGTGCAGCAGAGCAGATACGCTGAAGATAAAGTTGCGGCAGATGTCTGTGGACGGGGTCTTCACTACGCTCTGACTGTTCTCCAGACAGCGGTAGCGCTGGAAGGTATCCCAGGCACTGCTGGTGGCCAAGTCACCGCCCTCAGAGCCTGTGAAGATCTCCAGGTTCTTACAGTGGGGCATCAGCACAATCTACAGACGGGGAAGAAAGTTACAGGAGATGGAATGAGATTTAGTATGGAGTCAGTAAGGGCCCAATCCTAATATGAAATCCTAGTAACTGAAATTTCTGCCTAAGTCTCGAATAGACATCGATGGATATTTCAAGCAAAAGTCAGAGTTGTGTTGATGTGTTTGACAGTGTGTGTGTGTGTGGGAACTAACCGAGTCGATGAGTGTATATGGGGACTGGACGTCACTGAGTGCGGAGTAGAGGGGCAGACTCAGACGAACAGTGTAGTTCATCCCTTCCTCGAAACACACTGGTCTGGGGAGCACTGCATATCTGAAGAGACAAGATGTCAGAAAACACATGTTTAAAAATACTCCTATGACACACACACTAAATCAGTGTTTTCAAAGGGGAACCCTCAGGGCGTATACAGGGTGCATACACAGACTCAGAGAATACCTAATATACAGACTCAAGAGTCTACTTAATACACAGACTCAGAGAATACCTAATATACAGACTCAAGAGTCTACTTAATATACAGACTCAGAGTCTACCACCTAATATACAGACTCAGAGTCTACCACCTAATATACAGACTCAGAGTCTACCACCCAATATACAGACTCAGAGTCTACCGAATATACAGACTCAGAGTCAACTAATACACAGACTCAGAGTCTACCTAATATACAGACTCAAGAGTCTACTTAATATACAGACTCAGAGTCTACCTAATACATAGACTCAGAGTCTACCTAATATACAGACTCAAGAGTCTACTTAATATACAGACTCAGAGTCTACCACCTAATATACAGACTCAGTCTACCGAATATACAGACTCAGAGTCTACCGAATATACAGACCCAGAGTCTACCTAATATACAGACTCAGAGTCTACCTAATACATAGACTCAGAGTCTACCTAATATACAGACTTAGTCTACCTAATACACAGACTCAAGAGTCTACTTAATACACAGACTCAGAGTCTACCTAATATACAGACTCAGTCTACCTAATACACAGACTCAGAATCTACCTAATACACCGACTCAGAGTCTACCTAATACACAGACTCAGAGAATACCTAATACACAGACCCAGAGTCTACCTAATATACAGACTCAGAGTCTACTTAATTTACAGACTCAGAGACTACTTAATAGACAGACTCAGAGTATACCTAATATACAGCTTTGGAGTTTACCTAATATACCTACTCAGAAGATACTTAACATACAGACTCAGTGGATACCTACTATACAGACTCAGAGTTCATCTCTCACACCCACCCACCAGTTACCCAACAGTCCTCCTTCCCCAACACTGACAGAGGAGGCGGTGTGTGTTTACCGTGATCCGGGGTGGAGGGATATCATCTGGTTGTCGTCATCAGGCATGGTGTTGGCACAGCGACTGTCAGCTGAAATCACACTGGGCCGCATCACCGTCATCAACACCTCCTCCCACTGGTCTGGTAACTACGGCAACGTAACAGGTACATATACATTGGTAAACAGGTAAACAAAAGGGTAATGACAGGACCTTGACAAGCAGCGACGTTACCTAACATAATCAATTAAGTAAAGAAAGAAATGAAAACCCTCTGACACTCATGTGCCCCGGAGTTTACGTCCATTGGGAAGGCAGTATGTTCTGGGACTGACCTGAGGCTCGTAGCGGATGAGGATGTCGTACTCCATGGAGTGGGGGATGTTGTCGATGGAGAACTCCAGGTAGGCCCCCTCGGGAACATTGACGAAACCTATCCCTGTCCAGGTGGGGCTACGGTCCTGAGGGTGGGGTCTCTGCACTACTGTCACACCCTGGAGATAGAGAGGGAGAAAAGAGTCACGGATTAGTAGGGAACACCCATGATCCCAGAAGAACTTAGAAGAAGAAAGACACATCAGGGTCATTGGCCAAAGGTAGAAAGGTAACTCACAGGTCCAAATTTGGCGTCCTCTGCCTCGTAGGTGTAGTGGTCCAGGGCGATGAAGTAGAAGCCTGACTCCACCTGGTCACAGCGCCGGCCAAACATGTGTTCTCGACACACACACTGACCAGTCTCCTGGGAACAACTGGAGTGAGAGAGAGAGGGGACAGGGAGGGAATGTCAGGGAGTTTAATCAGAGTTAAAAAAGTGTTCATCTTAAGTGTTGCACTCAAGGTAACAGTTCATTTTAAGACTTCTGTGGCTGTATGAAAAGAGGCAACTATGAAGAATCGTTTAGAAATTATATATTTTTTAAGTGAGGCATTTAGATGAACGAATTAGCCGGGTGAACTTTGAGCTCACTCGTTGTTGATGGCTCCACCCAGGTCACAGTCACATGGTCTGCAGCCATCCATGTCATTGCTTAGCCCCCAGTGCTGAGGCTGTAGGACACACAAATACACACACACACGCACATTGTCAAAAACAACCCTTTAATGACACCCATATATACACAATACCCCACAATGACAAAGTGAAAACATGTTTTAAGACATTTTTGCATATGTATAGAAAATCTTATGCATAAATATCTCATTTACGTAAGTATTCACACCCCTGGGTCAATACTTGGTAGAAGCTCCATTGGCAGCGATTACAGTCTTTCTGGGTAAGTCTCTAAGAGCTTTCCACACATGGATTGTGCAACATTTGGTCATTATTCTTTTTTAAATTCTTCAAGTAGACAGAGCCAGGTTTAACTCTACAGTACGGTTAGCTCCATTTTGTAAAAAAAATGTATCCTGAAAAAATCCCCAGTCCTTAATAATTACAAGCATAGCCATAACATGAAGCAGCCACCATTATACTTGAAAATATGGAGATATTCAGTAATGTAAATATGGAAATATGTGGTATTCAGTAATGTGTTGTTTTGGATTTGTCCCAAACATAACACTTTGTATTCAGGACAAAAAGTTAATTGCTTTGCCATATGTTTTGCAGTATAACTTTAGTGCCTTCTTGCAAACAGGATGCATATTTTGGAATATTTTTATTCTGTAAAGGCTTCCTTCATTTGAATCTCTCAATTAAGTTAGTATTGTGGAGTAACTACAATTTTGTTTATCCATCCTCAGTTTTCTCTTAGCACAGCCATTCAACTCTGTAACTGTTTTAAAGTCACCATTGGCCTGATGGTGAAACCTCTGAGTGGTGTCTTTCCTCTCCGGCAACTGAGTTAGGAAGGATGACTGCATCTTTGTAGTGACTGTATTGATACACCATCCAAAGTGTTATAATAACTTCACCATGCTCAAAGTGATATTCAATGTCTGCTTTAAAAAAAAAATCAAACTACTAATAAGTGCCCTTCTTTGCCAGGCATTGAAAAACCTCCCTGGTCTTTGTGGTTGAATCTGTGTTTGAAATTCACTGCTCGAATGAGGGACCTTACAGATAATTGTATGTGTGGGGTACAGAGATGAGGTAGTCATTCAAAAATCATGTTAAACACTATTATTGCACACAGAGTCCATGCAAATTAATATGTGACTTGTTAAGCACATTTTCACTCCTGAAATATTTAGGTTTGCCTTAACAAAGGGGATGAATACCTATTGACTGAAGACATTTCAATTTCTCATTTTAATTTATTTGTAAAAAAAAGTATATATAAAAAAATATATAATATTAATAACGTTGAAAAACATAACATCCTTATGACATTATGGGGTATTGTGTGTAGGCCAGTGACTCCAACAAATATTCCATTCAGGCTGTAACACAACAAAAGTCAAGGGGTGTGAAAACTTTCTGAAGCCATGTATGTAGTAGATGTGTGTAGCAGATGTGTAACTAGTGGCCATTGGTGACGTCAAATGCCATGAGATCATAAGTCAACTGTCTCTCACAGAGTGAAAGCGTTAACCTTTTGGTCCATCAGACAGCAATGTGGACTTTGATTAGCGACTCTTGTGTACAAAGTATGTAAATCAGAAGAATAAGGTTCCTTACCATACATTGGTCACAGTCCCTCCCGGTGACCAGGCGTTTGCAGTAACAGACTCCCGAGTCTGTATCACATGGGCTCCCTCCAGGAACTGTCCCCAGGGCATTACAGGTGCAGGCTGGGAAAAACAACAATTTATAGGTATTCAAATAAAATGTAGACATCTTACTGTTTGAAAAAGCTACAGACTCCAATAACACATGAGTAAATGTGTGTGTGTGTGTCTTTACCCATGCAGCCCAGAAGGTGGTCTCCCAAGCCGTAATGGGCCTGTTTGCACTGGTCACATTGCTCTCCCTCCACATTGGGCTTGCAGCGACACTGGCCAGCGATCAGTCCAGACGACACATCAGTCATCCTGTCACAGATCCCACCGTTCAGAGAGCCCACCGGATCACAGTTACACGCTACAGAGATGGGGAAACATCAAGAACATTGAGTTAGGCATTATGATGTCAAATTGAGTATTGCGAGTGGAACTGGGGGAGTAGAAAGCTGTAATGGTGACTAGCTAACAGGACGAAGAAAGAATTGTGAAGTCCACATTCATGGAATGGAAGTCAGACTTAACAAGCAAAAGGAAATGGTCAAGCTCAGTATCAATGGGAGGTATTTGATCTTTCATAAGGAAAGTACATCCTCTTCAAGAGAGGTACACATTGTAATCTCTGAAGGTTATTTGAAAATCCCTTAGAAATGTTCTTACATCTGCTTGAAGAATTTAGTAGCTACTGTAGCTACCTGCAGGCTAACAATAATATCAAACTGAATACCAAAGGGGAGAAAAAAAGCTTACAAAGGGTGTTACAGCATTATCGGGAAAGAGCAAGCAAGAAAGACATTTCACTGTACTTGTGCACGTGACAATAAAAAACTTGAAACTTGAATAGACATTCTCTCTCACACACCACAAACACAATGACTCAAAACACTGGTGAGACAAGTGTGAAAAGCCTAACAAGTCCATAATTCACACATCAAAGCAGAGTAGGATGAAGTTCTCCCAGATGCTAATCTGAGGTCAGCATCCCCTGAGGCCTGAGGTCAATTTCTACCTAGAGCCATGAAAGCCTAGGGGGGAGGTGACACATGAGATGGGTCTCTCTCCACCCTACAGTGGTTTGGAGTTAAAAGGAGACACCACTGGTTTGGCTGATAAAGCTTCAAAAACCCAGGTGTTCCCTCTCAGATCCAGACCAGAGGCAGGATCAAAGAGCCAGATGGGAGGAGGAGAAAATATACAAATATATTTCTGAAGCGAGACAGACAGAGTCACGGATGAGATGAGGGAGAGTGGGGAGTAGGAGTTAAGTGTAGAGATGGAGGGAGGAAGAGTGGAAAAACAGTAGAGGGTAAGAGGTGGAGAAGTAATGGGAAGAAAATAACAGGATGGATAGATGGAAAGATGGATGGAGATAGGAAAGACTGGGTTTGGATGGTGGGGTGTGGAAGAGTAGAGGGGGTTGGAGTTTGAAGTTCAAGGTTCAACCTACGTTCACAGATACTGGGGTGACGGACGTCCCTCTCTGGGTGCTGGAAGTAGAAGGGTTTGCACTGTTCACAGTTGTGTCCCATAGTGTTGTGCTGGCACTCATTACACACACCACCGCTCACGTTACCCGTGGAGACGTATACTGCCATGTCGAAGTGACACGAGTCTGAGTGCTGGTTACAGTTACATTCTGCAGAGAGAGAGACAGATTGGTGGAAGGGAGGGGGGCAAAGACAACATGTTGATTCACAGTGTTTATAAAAAGGCAGTTGGATGGTTGTAAATGGTCTGAGCAGACACTGCAGCCTGTCATCACAAGTGATCAATTGAAAGGGGACACAAACTATAATATTCCCCTTTGGGAACTCTTTATTAAGACAGTTTGTTAGCTTAAGGTGGCTTACTTTTACAGGCGTTGGTATTGCGTCCCTCGGCTGGTCTCCAGGGCAGGTCATGGTAGAAGTCCTGACACTTCTCACAGTTCAGCCCCATGGTGTTGTGGTTGCACATACAGTGGCCATGGACCTTAGGGAAAACATACAGAGACAGAGGTGAGAAACTAGCATTAATAAACACTTACAAGCAGTGAATAAGCCATTACCTCATTGCTGTACATGTACATGAACGATTTATTGATATCCACCTTAAAATTATTTCACAGGCCATATTCAGGGTTTAATAGTGCAGTTCAGGGACCTATCAACTACTGTGCAGAGACTGAGGTCTCAGTGCTATTTGACTGTGCTCCCCTTGACCATCATGGTCAATTACATCTGAGATATCAGTGCAAAAGCAAAGGGAAACTACAGACGAAAGGCGGTATTCCTATTCCAGATGGCTGCAGGACATGTTTACAGTGTTGACTAGCTCTCATCTGTTCTGCATTAAACTGAATGGACAAATGCCAATTTGCTGACAGATAGACAAACTCAAACTAACAATTCAATATTAAAACCTTCAACAAAATGTCAGATACGTGCCACGCATTTGGTGTCATGACTTGAGCTGTTATAACAGGCACTATGTCACTCATGACAGGATTGTGTAGTTTTTATGTTAGGCATCTTCAGGCAAGGTGTAGTAACTGTATCTTGTTTTGTCTTTACAACATTGTAATGTAAGGGAATCCATTTTGACAACCACTGCAAAATGGGTTTGAGAAGAATAAGAGAGTTTGAATAATCTTAAGTTTTGTTTTATTTATTTAACCTTTATTTAACTAGGCAAGTCAGTTAAGAACAAATTCTTATTACAATGATGGCCTAGGAACAGTGGGGTAACTGCCTTGCTCACGGGCAGAACGACAGATGTTTGCCTTGTCAGCTAGGAGATTCGATCTAGAAACCTTTCAGTTACTGGCCCAATGCTCTAACCACTAGGCTACCTGCTGCCCCAAAGTTAGTAGAGTTACTTTCCTATTTCTTGGTGAATAGGCTTTATAATAACAGTGAACAAGAGGTAGAGTAGCCTAGCTGCAGACAGACACAGACTGTAAACAGACCATAGCAGAGACTAAACAGGAAGTGCACTGCCTTTTCTCTCCCTAGCATACACAGACAGACAAACATGTACACACACAGACACGTTGTCCACAAATACACACACACAGTCTTCCAAGCACACACAGATGGAGAAACACATTCTCACAAACACAAACTCAGTTGTTCTCAAACAGTGACAAACACATGTAAATGCACAGACTTTGTGAATCGTGAATTTTTTTAAAGTTATAATTTTTTTGATAAAACGATATGAAATATATTCACGTCACCAAAATAATTATTAAAACACACTGTTTTGCAATGAAGGTCTACAGTAGCCTCAACAGCACTCTGTAGGGTAGCACCATGGTGTAGCCGGAGGACAGCTAGTTTCCGTCCTCCTCTGGGTATATTGACTTCAATACAAAACCTACGAGGTTCATGGTTCTCACCCCCTTCCATAGACTTACACAGTAATTATGACAATTTCCGGAGAACATCCTCCAAACTAGCATAGCTCTTGCAGCATGAACTGACATGTTGTCCAACCAATCAAAGGATCAGAGAATGAATCTAGTACTGAAAGCATAAGCTACAGCTAGCTAGCACTGCAGTGCATAAAATGTGGTGAGTAGATGACTCAAAGAGAGAAAAAGACAATAGTTGAACAGTTTTGAACAAATGAATTTCTTTAAAATTGAAAGAGAAGCAAGAGAGAGAGAGATAGCTATATTTAGTTGTATTTCTTTCACTTTCACTTAGCAAGAAAATGCTGCTAGCTAGTTTAGCCTACTCAAACTACCGACTAAAATGGTGAAGGATGCTATGTTAGCTAGCTGGCTATGGCTATCCAACACTGAAACTTTTCCAAGTCAAGTTAAGATTTTGGTTTGATTAATTTATTGCCCCTGGGGCCCACTGGTGTAACTGCTAAACTGCTTGCTAACTGTACACTGTACTGCATGAAGCGGGATTACCTACGTGTTAGTTCTAGTAGCTATGTTGACTGATGTTAGCTAATATGGTGACAACAATGTTGGCTGTGTGTAGTGGTTATGATATGAAGATTTAGCTTGGAAAGGTTTTTTCGCATGGTCACAGACAGCTGATTTGTTGTGCACTGAAGCCCACAAGCAAAGGGAAAAGATGAGAGGAGGAGCACACTTAGATGCGAGAAGGAATTAACGACCAAACTGATCATGCTGTTTGTATGTGAATGCTTTGAAAGTGAACTGTGTTTGCATGTGATCAGGTGTGTATTCATTCTGCCGATTGTGCTGAAAAACTTTTCTTAAACAGAAGTAAATTAAACGAAACAGGGATAAACATACCTGAATAGAAACTCTTGTTTGCAACTGTTGGACTAATGATTACATCCAAGATCAGCCAGATCATTCCACAGAGGGCCGTATCTGCGGGTTTTTGCTCCAACCTTGTACTTGATAGATTGATTAAGGTCACTAATTAGTAGGGAACTCCCCTCACCTGGTTGTCTAGGTCTTAATTGAAAGAAAAAACTAAAAACCCTCCGACACTTGGCCCTCCGTGGAAGGAGTTTGTTACAGCTGAGCTAGAGGCAGGCAAACGTATGCAAGGCAGTACTGAATGTGTCACTGTCTGTCACCTTGATTACTCAAAATGTTTCTCTCGACTTGTGTACCTACGCTGTAAACTGTCATTCATAGGCTAGGTTGTAGCAACATCATGGTCTGTATAGGGAAAATTTGAGAATCATGTAGTAGCCTAAACCTATCGATGTTACATTGAGCTGGGTGAATGGAATATGAATGATAGTCATCCAATATGCTGTAATAGAAATAAAGCCATGCTCTTAAAAAATGTGCATCCTCTCTCATCTTGAACGGCACCGACCGCCACTGACCTAAGGAGACCTGGTGTACTACAGAAAACAAAACAGGCAATCAACTGGGTGATGGCGGGTTTGTGGGACTATGTAGTAAGTGATGAAAACTAGGATAATCTTATCATCAAGAACTCACCATTCCCTCAACAACATCCCCAGCCCCATCGACGGGCGCGCACTCGGAGGCATGTCCGTAGCAGAAGCAGTTACCCCGTACCACCAAGTCGTAGACAGCGTAGTAGTACTTCTCCTTGATCTCCATGCGGGAGTCCAACAGGTTGTCTCCCAGTGTGTGCAGCTTGGTGAACTTCACCCTTAGGTTGGTGATCTTCAACATGTCTAAAGGAGAAAGAGACATGTGTTAGCCATTAGCTTGTAGCCCTGAGGTCATTGTGTGTAAACATTTATTTTGCAGTTACAGTATAGTTGGTTAATAAGCAACACATAGCTGGTATTTGTCCAAAAATGGGAAGGATAATAATAATAACTTATTAGCAAACATAAATCATTTTAGTACACATATTATAGCTGGAACTTACTTTGGATTCTGGGGCTGTAGGGATCTTCAATACGGAAAACTGGATCCAAAACTCGGAAGATGACCTACAGAGACAGATGGGTTTATGGTCAGTGGGATTACACTATTTTTTCAAATGGCTTCTTTTCTCTCAATACATCCAGAATATTGTGTCAAATGTAATTAGTTATTACTTCGTTATTACTCAGTCATAAAAAACACACACCTCTCCCTCTGTCGATGGTTCGATGTCGGAGTAATGTGAATCGCAGATGACGTCATCCACTTTCTGCATGGGCCCCGATGATATGGCAGGGAATGCTGACTCACAGTCGTAGGCGAAGTAGCGGTACACCTGCCAGTTCTTCCCAAAGTCGGCCGACCGCTCAATCACCATGGCAGCAGGCCGGAAGGTCTGTCATAGAGGAAAAACCATACTTATGCATCTTGGTGACATACATATGCACTGAGGTTACAACCAGCAATTTGACCATGAGTGATCTGGAAAATGGCCCACTTTTTCTAAACGTACATCATCCTCTGTAATCAAAGATGACGTGAGTACCATAGCCAGGAGAGAAATGTATTATGATTTATTAGGATCCCCATTACCCAACGTCAATGGCGACAGCTAGTCTTATTGGGGTCCGACATATAACGAAAAAGACATTACAGACAAAATACTTTACAATTTACATACATTTAAAAACATAAACATATAGTGTGTGTGTGCATCAGTTACACATACCTGTCAGTACATACACACAACAAGTAGGTCACATGGGAGAGAGGCATTGTGCCTT
This sequence comes from Oncorhynchus tshawytscha, assembly GCF_018296145.1. Taxonomy (NCBI): domain Eukaryota; kingdom Metazoa; phylum Chordata; class Actinopteri; order Salmoniformes; family Salmonidae; genus Oncorhynchus; species Oncorhynchus tshawytscha. The sequence goes on along the minus strand of NC_056447.1, from coordinate 44,184,169 downwards.
GAGATTTTGCTTTATTTGTTTTTTGAAACCAGGTCTGGCCTGTATTACTTTACTCACATTTGCAGCTCATTTATGCTGTGTAATAGGAATTTTGAGTTTAGGAAAGACAAGACTCCGTCACTTCTTGTTTTTATAAGAAACATTAATGTGTTGGAAATTCCAAATTGTTTGCATAGTCAACTTACACACACACTTACCCCACCAGACATGTCACCAGGGGTCTTTTCACAGTCCCCAGGTCCAGAACACATTTAAGGAAACGTACAGTATTATACAGAGCCATGAGTGCATGGAACTCCCTTCCATCTTATATAATGCAAGTGAATTTCCAACACATTAATGTTTCTTATAAAAACAAGAAGTGACGCAGTCAGTCTTTTCTCAACTCTTAGCCAAGAGAGACTGCCATGCATAGTATCAATATTAGGTGTGAACTGATCGGAAAAGATTATATACTATAATGCCATAATTACAATGTCAATTCGGTTATACTACGGGAACATCTTTATGTTGAAATATCTATGGATAGTAGGGACATAAGATATGTTTCTTCACATCCTTCCTATCATAAGCTGCTATCCATTGGGTATGTCTGTCACAGTACATTTATTCATAACTTCAAATTATCTCAAATTGTTATTTCAGCTGTTTATGTCACACAAAATTGATGTCACAGTTTAGTTCAATATTGGCTGTATTACAAAATTCCTGTTACACAGCATAAATGAGCTGCAATTGTGAGTAAAGTGATACAGGCCAGATCTGTGTGGAGCGAACAACCCCAGACTGGTGGGCGGTCTGTTCTCCATTCCTCAGGCTCACACAGCTGTGTGTGTGTGTGTGTTTGTGTGTATGGTAGACCTCCCACGAGGCCAAGCGTTCTGATAATCTGCAGAGTAGACGGTCCAGCCAGTATCCCCTTACACACTACCCACGCTCCCCCACATTGAGCCCTCTGATCCGGCCTCCCCATTGGTTACCTTGAAGGTCATGATGAGGTGGGTGAAATGAAACTCTGCCTCCAAGTTCAGCTGGATGGTCACTTTCTCAAGACCTGGGGAAAGAAGGAAGAAGCGGGGGGAAAGAGACAAGGACGGAAAGGACAGGGGGAAAGAGAAAAAATAGGTGGCCAAAAAATGTTAAAAGGGAGGGAGAGATAGAGGGGACAGAGAAAAAATAGAGGGTCAAACGGCAAGGGAAGGATAGAATTTAAAAACGTGATGAAGTCAGAGAGGGTGGAGAGTGGAAGCAGAGACAGAAACATAAACATGAGTGTACATACAGGTTTCCAATTGAGCCAAGCATAACACAAGCTGGAATGGTTAACTATACATGACACTTATCCACTCTTCACAGTGCATCTTCTGGACCAAAAAACATTAACATTAACTCTTCACCTCTCCCTTCATAGTATTTTCATGTTTGGTTCTGTTCTATGATATAAAGCTCATGGCTGCCCTTCTGATTCCTGACATTTTTCTTTGCCACAAAATGGGGCCGTGGGTTTTACGCATAGTTGCTGGGTAGTTTAAGCAGCAAATAACAACTTAAACATTTCAAATATCTCTATTTCTTTAGTGAAACTATTATTAATTGGTTATTTTGAGGTCCCCCCCGCCCATCTTATATTGTAGAATGGGACTATTGAGTGTCAGTTTTACATTCGTTTTAGGGGAACCTCACCTGTGCTTATAATAATTATAATTGTAATAACAATAATACATGTATTTTATATAGCGCATTTCATTACAAGTAGAATCTCAAAGTCGCTTTAAAAACAAAACAAACAAAATACAACTCAACAAAACAAATGTAGTAGGATCTGTGTGTTCTTGGGCAATGGTCTTGCACAGCTTTTGAGGAGAAGACAGTTGGAAAAGCTAGTAAGAGGGTTGTGCTTTGAGCTGGGGCCTACTGGGACAGTGTTGTAATAGAGTGGATCTAGTACAGTAATGTCTGGATTATGAATGAAAATTCCCAGTCTCTTTTGCCAGGCCCATCTGTGTAGTTGGCCGCTCCACTAGTGAGTATTAACCTCCTTCCTGTTCTTCCGGAGAAATATTCCCACTGCTTCCTCCTCGGCCAAACCTCCCCTAACTCCTATCAGATTACTTTCTGAATCTTATATCCTTCCAGCAATTTTTTGTGAGTTAACTCTTCAAGGCAAGATGCACTTGGGATAGCTGAATTTGTATCTAAGTTGTGGACAATTTCAATGCTTTTGGCCTCCTAATAATCATTAACAATGCTTCAAAACCAGGGGTCTTCAACTTGTTCTTTCCGAGGGACACTCTCCCAGGCAAACCGTGGCCCAGAGACATACGCCAGCAAAAAAATGTTTTGCACATGTTTTGTCATTTCATCAGGTGAATGATAATGGCAAGGGGAAGTAATCAACATTTTAAAACTAATAGATTTGGTACATAGTTTATTTTTTTTATAATTTTGACCTCCCCACATTATAATTGGAAGAGGAAGTGCAAACTCTAACATAGCCTATTAGCTAGAAAGGTAACTCCAAACACATGGAGTGTAACCCCGCCTCATCTAACAGCCACCTAGGTAATCATTCCCTACGGGTTAATCCTGTCATTCCAAAGTTTATAAACTGGTCATCATCTAAGTCAGCCATTGCTGCTTTCTCTTTGATGTCTCCCCTCACATTGATTAAAGGGGTTAGGTAAGGGATTGGAGGGTGAAAATATAAGGGGGAAAGAAGACAGAGTCGCCTTTAATTGAACTCATCTACCTACTAGCTATCCACCATTTTTTCCCCACGAGAACTCACCATTCTCTGACTGCCACCAGGTTTTCAGGCGGTTGGGGGCGAATGTGGTCACGACATTCTCCACCCGGTGGCCGGTGGTGGCGTTAACGATGCTTTTGACATAGACGTCGGTGGAGTCACACACAAAGCATTTCTTCTCTTCCTGAAGAGACCGTGAAGATTGGGGGAAAGAGAGATAAAAATGTCAGTGGGATTCTTGGGATGCCAAGCCGATTTCTCCAAATCAGGTGAGGGTCCAGATAATGAACATCTTTGAAGAGCCCATTCATACAGAATTCATTGAAATTGGGTATTTTATCAAGAGCAGATATAGATGCTGAAATAAGTGATTGAGCTAAATAGGGCCTTAATAACTACTTTAAAATTAGGAGTCTGTCTTGCCCTGGTATCACTCATCAGTGAAGGCTTACCTTAGGCTGCTGACAATGCAGGTTTCATTTGGCCACCAGATGTTCAGAAAACAGACTGTGTGCTTGTGTGTGTGTGTGTGTGTGTGTGTGTGTGTGTGTGTGTGTGTGTGTGTGTGTGTGTGTGTGTGTGTGTGTGTGTGTGTGCGTGCGTGCGTGCGCGTGCGTGTGTGTGCGTGTGTGCGTGTGCGTGTGTGCGTGTGTGCGTGTGTGTGTGTGTGTGTGTGTGTATACACATGCTCAAGGGTTCAAATTCAGCACCATCTGGATTTCCTTCCATCTTTTCACCACTTGACAAGAAAACAACTTTACAAGATTGTAAACCTTCTATACATCCAGACCATGCAACAGAACAGTGTGTCCACAGCCACACACCTTTGTTTGAATTCCAGCACCGATATGTGTTTGATAAGAAATGTAACCCTGTTGGATCACGTCTTTCACTGACACGATCTGGTTTCTCTCACCTTCAGTGGTGACATAAATGTAATTTATTTAATTATATTAGATTTCCATCTTAAATTCTTTGCATGCTCAGGGCATACCATACTTTAAAGTATCAAGCCGAGTGTGCCTGTGGGTTTTCGCTCCTACCTTGTACTTGAGGGATGAATTAAGGTCACTGATTAGTAAGGAACTTCCCACACCTGGTTGTCTAGGGCTTAATTGAAAGGGAAAAAACAAAAACCTGCAGACACTAGGCCCTCTATTAAATGAATGTGACACCCCTGCTTTAAAAATATGCTCAACACATCATAGAAGTGTTCACAAATACTCTACAATTAAGGTGGTGGAGAACAAGAATCAGCCATTTCGAGTACATTTGATTTAGGTGGATACTGATCAAATAGGATGATGCCTAAAGCAAGGCAACCATTTATTTTCATGTAAGTGCACGGCAAAAGTATTTGATGTTGGCTCCTAAAGTGATGGTTGTTTGATGGTTTGGATATCTCTAACCATGGAATGTCTGTGCCAATACAATGAGCCCCCATGCATCCAAGCTGCTGGCACAGACACGTCCAAGTCATTGTTGTTCTGAACCTCAATAATGCTTCTAGAATGATTGTGTGATCCAGGAAGCAGTCTAGGCAACTCAGAGGGTCGTGCAACTCCTAAACCAATCCTTCCCAAATCCTAAACATCTTTCCCACTCCTATGCTCATATTGAGAAAGCAGGAGTTTAAGAAAAAATATGTGAAAGGAAGTCCTTGTATTGACAATAAAAGCCCAAGGGATATTTGGAATATATCCCATTTATATATTCCACCCCCAACAGACAAGAGATTGACTGTAAACCTTACAGTAGTTATTATGAAATCTGAAAGCCACATTGCCCACTGCAAGAGAATTTTAATTTTGAGCATGCATTTATTCCCCATTAAAATAATTAGGGGAGCTTTACTTACTGAGGAAATGAAACAATGTTGTCATTTAATATGTTATACTGTAATTAATGTTTAATTTTAAGTTAGCCACATAGCCTGTTTTGTGCCTCATTGCACTTTGTTTAGTAGTAGCCTAGATGACTTAGGAAAGGAATCCCCCTCCAGGCATGCAAGACAATGAATATAGCACCAATTTATTCTCAACACAAATTTTCACAAGGTCAAAACAATCTTTCCCATTTCCAAGAGCAAACACCCTTAGGTTAGCAATTACAGGAATGCTTTATTATGGAGCATATCTATGTATTGCTTATCTCCCTCGCTACTACAGGCATGAATGAGAGACTCAAAATGATGCCCAGAGGCACAACAAATCAGAGCTTGCTTTTCGTGAATATTGAATATCGCTACTTTTACGCGCTCGTGCCATTGAAATAATAACGAATCCTATTGATTGAACTGTTGTCAACTTAGCATAACAATATTTGTGTGATAGTTAATGAAATGGCCTAGTCCAAATAGTCTCTGTACTTGTGCCAGAAGCATTTACCTGTAAATGACTGACGATACAGAACGGCTCGGGCCGGTGGAGGCCGCATGTGGAGTTGGAGGAGAGTTGGTGGGCTCTGCCGATGAGAAGGTCTCCCGTGGCGGGGTAGCAGCTCCCCTCTGTGCACACATCGCTGAACTCCGGTACCTGGGCAAGGACGCACGCCCCTGCGGCTACACAAAGAAGAGGAAAAATATTGAACAATGGGATTTATTCAATACAGGTTGTGGAGTGACGTTTTATTGTACAAAAATGTCGAAGACAAGTGGGCTATTAGATAAAATAGCCGAAGTATTAGAATAAAATACTAACGAAAAGTGCTCAGAGCTTTGGTCTCCCTGTTCATAAAACTTTTAAAACTCCATAATAAAAATGTACGTTTTAGTCGAAAACACAATCTGTAAAACAGGATATAAACCTTCCATTTCAATGGGTTTTTGATTTATATTCATGCCACATGTTCTTTAATTGTTTCATTCCGAGTTTATAACAAGAACAATATGTGTCATAGTCAAACAAAAAATACAAACAATTCCACATATGATGAATGAAATTAGCCTACGAAACGTTGACTATTTAAACTCGTAGAACTAATATCCATTTAAATATGCTTAACTGTATTTTCTTCATTAGGCTACATGCAACGTTTATCATTATGCACTTTCAGTTGACTCAATGTTGGACATGCGTTCTACAGAAAACATTTCAAAATGATAAAAATAATAAACTTACATAGCAGGGTCGCAATTTGAATTATCAACATTTTTGGTGTGCTTCCTCTCGGTGAGACTGTGTGTGGTTCCTTATGGTAGGGTTTTGCCCTCACGCGTTTCTTGTCCCGCTACTCCTCAAATCACCACTGAGAAAATTGAGTCATTTTTCTGTCCCCCTCGCCTCAAGCATGCGCACAGGGTATAACTCGCCAAAGCCTCTATTCGATAAATCCAGTGAAGTCCCATAACCAGCAGCTACAAATGCTCATCAACTAACTTGTATAGCTTGACGACCAATTACATAATAGATAAATCATTACCTGCGGGCTATCTGAAATGTGGCAGATCATTTGGAGCAGAAGGATCATGTTGACAGGTTCTCATTATGTTCACATTGAGAGAAAGTTCAAACTTACACATCTAATAGGATTGTAAATGTCTTCTCTCTCAGATACCAACCCCCACATAGACCTACTCATCTAGAACAAAGGACATTCCTCCACTAAGGCAGGAAGCTGCCCTATTATGTCCCTAGGCTCAGGTAAAGCTGGGATAATATAGGTACTGAAGCCATACTACTAATTTACTGTACTGAAGAGAAATTAGGTTAAGAGCTTAAAACTTTCCTGTACAGTTGTTGGTAATGACAGATTACCAAATACTAAACTATCACCTACAACCTTAATTATGTGTCACAGGGTGTCTGGGTGTGTGTGTGTGTGTGTGTGTGTGTGTGTGTGTGTGTGTGTGTGTGTGTGTGTGTGTGTGTGTGTGTGTGTGTGTGTGTGTGTCTGTGTGTCTGTGTGTCTGTGTATCTGTCAGTACCAGATCCAACCATAGCTGGAGGAGAAACAGGGTGACAGTTCTAATTCAATTATCTTTGAAATGGCAAAGAGGGGGACTGTAGAAACAGAATCAATGAGCTTTTTGAGTCTGAGAAACTAGACTATGTTCACAGTCACTGAGAATATTGAAGAAAGAAAGACATTACTTGTGGTATTCATGAACCATTCCTTGGTTTACTGCTGAAAATAACACCCACATTTAGGCTCCGTCCAGGGACAAATGACTAGTCCTAAAATACAGAAAAGTGGTCTCACTTGCTAAAATAAAGTCTTCATTAAATTAGACTAATACAGTGGCATCACAATCTCATTCTGAACGAATACAACCAACACACAAAAAATACTACAATCTGTCCATTCAAGAACAGAAAAATGCCACCAAAAACCACAAAGGTTAAAAAAGGTTCTCAAATAATAGCTCCCTCTTCTGTAATTAGCTGCATCACTGCTGATATTTCCTCTAATCTTCAATGCAGTGGATCAGTGGCAACCTGCAATTAGGTAGAGCCATTAGTGGTCTGTGAATTCCTCACGTCTAAAAACATGACCAGGGGGCAGGGAGGGAATGCAGACCCCAGTCTAAGACACATTCTCAGGGGTGAGTGGGCTAACTCTCCCCTGGGGGGTATGAGATGGAACTCAACCCCAAGAGTCACTATAGGATTAGAGCAAACAATAGACCTGGCAATTGTTCAATCTACATGTATATCCATATATTTAGAACATACACTACCATTCCAAAGTTTGGGCTCACTTAGAAATGTCCTTGTTTTTGAAAGAAAAGCACATTTTATGTCCATTAAAATGACATCAAATTGATCAGAAATACAGTGTAGACCTTGTTAATGTTGTAAATGACTATTGTAGCTGGAAATGGCTGATATTTAATGGAATATCTACATAGGCATACAGAGGCCCATTATCAGCAACCATCACTCCTGTATTCCAATGACACGTTGTGTTAGCTAATCCAAGTTTATAATTTTAAAAGGCTAATTGATCATTAGAAAACACTTTTGCAATTATGTTAGTACAGCTGAAAACTGCTGGGTGAATTAAAGAAGCAATAAAACTGGCCTTCTTAAAACTAGTTGAGTATCTGGAGCATCAGCATTTGTGAGTTTGAAATTGCCAAGAAACTGAAGATCTCGTACAACGCCGTGCACTTCTCCCTTCACAGAACAGCACAAACTGTCTCTAACCAGAATAAAAAGAGCAGAGTTTGAGAAACAGGCACCTCACAAGTCCTCAACTAGCAGCTACATTAAATGGTCCCTGCAAAACACCAGCCTTAACATCAACAGTGAAGAGGTGACTCCGGGATATCTCAGACTGGCCAATAAAAATTAAATATTAAGATGGCCAAAAGAACACAGACACTGGACAGAGGAACTCTGCCTAGAAGGCCAGCATCCCGGAGTAACCTCTTCACGGTTGATGTTAAGACTGGTGTTTTGCGGGTACTATTTAATGAAGCTGTCAGTTGAGGACTTGTGAGGCATCTGTTTCTCAAACTAGACACTCTAATGTACTTGGTCCTCTTGCTCAGTTGTGCACCGGGGCCTCCCACTCCTCTTTCTATTCTGGTTAGAGCCAGTTTGCGATGTTCTGTGAAGGGGGGAGTAGTACACAGCGTTGTACGAGATCTTCAGTTTTTGGCAATTTCATGCATGGAGTAGCCTTCATTTCTCAGAACAAGAATAGACTGATGAGTTTCAGAAGAAAGTTCTTTGTTTCTAGCCATTTTGAGCCTGTAATTGAATTCACAAATGCTGATGTTCCAGATACTCAACGAGTCTAAAGAAGGCGAGTTTTATTGCTTTTTTAATCAGAACAACAGTTTTCATCTGTGCTAATATAATTGCAAAAGGGTTTTCTAATGAGCCTTTTAAATGATACATTTGGATTAGCTAACGCAACGTGTCATTGGAACACATGGTTGCTGATAATGGGCCTCTGTACACCTATGTAGATATTCCATAAAAAATCTGCCATTTCCAGCTACAATAGACATTTACAACATTAACAATGTCTACACTGTATATCTGATTAATTTGATGTAATTTTAATGGACAAAAAATGTGATTTTATTTAATAAACAAGGACATTTCTAAGTGACCCCAAACTTTTGGGATGGAAAGTTAACATTAACGGCTGGATGGAACAGTTGGATGGAAAGTTAACATTAACGGTTGGATGGAACGTTAACATTAACGGTTGGGTGGAACGTTAACATTAACGGTTGGGTGGAACGTTAACATTAACGGTTGGGTGGAACGTTAACATTAACGGTTGGATGGAACGTTAACATTAACGGTTGGATGGAACGTTAACATTAACGGTTGGATGGAAAGTTAACATTAACGGTTGGATGGAACGTTAACATTAACGGTTGGATGGAAAGTTAACATTAACGGTTGGATGGAAAGTTAACATTAACGGCTGGGTGGAACGTTAACATTAACGGTTGGATGGAAAGTTAACATTAACGGTTGGATGGAACGTTAACATTAACGGTTGGATGGAACGTTAACATTAACGGTTGGATGGAACGTTAACATTAACGGTTGGATGGAAAGTTAACATTAAGAAGTAAGTACATGAGAAGTAAGTGGTGCGTGTTCTCCCCACAACTAGAATGAGCAGTGACCTGGAAAGAGAGGTAGTGAGGTAGAGAGAAAGAAAGAGAGAGTGAGCGAGGTAGAAAGGTAGAGGAAGAAAGACAGAGAGAGAAATCAGCTCAATGTAATTGAAGAATCCATCCACTTCTGTGAAAATTGGAAAACTCTAAACAAACAACAATACGAATAGTTATCTATCCAAAACAGAGATGTATGGATAAACCACTTCTCCAATCTTTTTGTCTCTATAACAAAGAACAAACAGTGAAAACATATACTGTACATGACCAACTACAAATCTTAGAATCAACTATTAAAGACTACCAGAACTCACTGGATTCTCCAATAACATTGAATGATCATCAAGGACATCAACCACCTGAGCCACTGCCTGTTCACACCGCTACCATCCAGAAGGCGAGGTCAGTACAGGTGCATCAAAGCTGTCAGAACTATAAGCACAAGAAGTATAAGCACAAGCATTTAGCTAAACTCGCATTAACATCTGCTAACCATGTGTATGTGACAAATAAAATGTGATTTGAATTTGATTTGATGAACTACAGGACAAAATACAAACCCTCCAACCCAAAAAGGCCTGTGGGGTTGATGGTCCTAAATTAAATGATAAAATATACAGACCATGAATTCCAATTGACTATACATAAACACTTTAACATCATCCTCAGCTCTGGCATCTTCCCCAATATTTGGAACCAAGGACTGATCAGCCCAATCCACAAAAGTGGAGAAAATTCTGACCCCAATAACTAACGTGGGATATGCGTCAACAGCAACCTTGGGAAAATCCTATGCATTATCATTAACAGCAGACTCGTAAATTTCCTCAGTGTAATGAGCAAATGTCAAATTGGCTTTTTACCAAATTACAGTACGACAGACCATGTATTCAACCTAAGCACCATAATTGACAAACAAACAAACCAAAACGAAGGCAAAGTCTTCTCATGCTTTGTTGATTTCAAAAAAGCTCTCGACTCAATTTGACATGATGGTCTGCTATACAAATTGATGGAAAGCGGTGTTGGGAGAAAAACATAAGACATTATGAAATCCATGTACACAAACAACAAGTGTGCAGTTAAAATTGGCAAAAAAAAAACCCACAGATTTCATTCCACAAAGCCGGGAGATGAGATAGGGATGCAGCTTAAGCCCCACCCCTTTCAACATACAATACCAGTCAAAAGTTTGGACACACCAACTCATTCAAGGGTTTTTCTTCTGCAGCATATTGCTGCAGAATGCTGTGGTAGCATTGAACTCTAAATAAATCATTGACAGTGTTACCAGCAAAGCACCTCCACACCATCACACTGTCACGTTCTGACCTTTATTCCTTTGTTTTGTCTTTTTTTAGTATGGTCAGGGTGTGAGTTGGGGTGGGCAGTCTATGTTAGTTTTTCTATATTTTCTATTTCTGTGTTTGGCCTGATATGGTTCTCAATCAGAGGCAGCTGTCTATTGTTGTCCCTGATTTAGCACCATATTTAGGTAGCCTGTTTTCCTTTGTGTTTTGTGGGTGGTTATTTTCAGTCTTTGTGTGTCTGCACCAGATAGAACTATTTCGGTTGTCACTTTGTTGTTTTGTATTTTTGAAGTGTTCAGTTTCTTATTAAAAAGATGAACACTGGCCTCCCGGGTGGCGCAGTGGTTAAAGGCGCCAGCTGTGCCACCAGAGACTCTGGGTTTGCGCCCAGGCTCTGTCGCAACCGGCCGCACCCGGGAGGTCCGTGGGGCGAAGCACAATTGGCCTAGCTTTGTCCGGGTTAGGGAGGGGTTGGCCGGTAGGGATATCCTTGTCTCATCGCGCACCAGCAACTCCTGTGGCGGGCCGGGCGCAGTGCGCGCTAACCAAGGTTGCCAGGTGCACAGTGTTTCCTCCGACACATTGGTGCGGCTGGCTTCCAGGTTGGATGCGAGCTGTGTTAAGAAGCAGTGCGGTTGGGTTGTGTATCAGAGGACACATGACTTTCAACCTTCGTCTCTCCCAAGCCCGTACGGGAGTTGTAGCGATGAGATAAGATAGTAGCTACTAAATACAATTGGATTACCATGACATCGGGGAGAAAACAGGGTAAAAAAAAAGAACACTAACCACGCTGCGCTTTGGTCCTCTCCTTCTTCCACAGACGACAGCCATTACACACACCTCCCCCTACATGCTTCACGGTGGGAACCACACATGCGGGATCATCCATTCACCTACTCTGTGTCTCAAAGACAAGGCGTTTGGAACCAAAAATCTCAAATTTGGACTCATCAGACCAAAGGACAGATTTCCGCTGGTCTCATGTCCATTGCTTGTGTTTCTTGACCCAAGCAAGTGTCTTTTTGTTATTCGTGTCCTTTGGTAGTGGTTTCTTTGCAGCAATTTGACCATTGATGTTGAGATGTGTTTGTGAAGCATTTATTTGGGCTGCAATTTCTGAGGCTGATAACTCTAATGAACGTATCCTCTGCAGCAGAGGTAACTCTGGGTCTTCCTTTCCTGTGGTGGTCCTCATGAGAGCCAGTTTCATCATAGCGCTTGATGGATTTTGCGACTGCACTTGAAGAAACTTTCAAAGTTCTTGAAATGCTCCGTATTGACTGACCTTCATGACTTAAAATAATGATGGACTGTCGTTTCCTTTTGCTTATTTGCGCTGTTCTTGCCATAATATGGATTTTGGTCTTTTACCAAATAGGGCTATCTTCTGTATACCACCCCTACCTTGTCACAACACAACTGATTGGCTAAAATGCATTAAGAAGGATAGAATTTCGACATTAACTTTTAACAAGGCACACCTGTTAATTGTAATGCACTCCAGGTGACTACCTCATGAAGCTGGTTGAGAGAATGCCAAGAGTGTGCAACGCCGTTGTCAAGGCAATGGGTGGCTACTTTGAAGAATCTCAAATATAAAATCTATTTAGATTTCTTTAACATGTTTTTGGCTACCACATGGTTCCATATGTGTTATTTCATAGTTTTGATGTCTACACTATTATTCTACAATGTAGAAAATTGAAAAAGAAAGAAAAATCCTGGAATGAGTAGGTGTGTACATTTTTGGGGGACTTGTACATATGCACTGTACAGGTCAACGACTTGGCAAGGGCACTAGAACAGGTGCAGCACCAAGCCTCACCCTACAAAAATCTGAAGTCAAATGTCTACTAATGATCTGGTGCTTCATTCCCCAACCAAGGGGGGCCTACAGCAGCACCTAGATCTTCTGCACAGATTCTGCCAGACCTGGGGCCTGACAGTAAATCTCAGTAAGACAAAAAATAATAGTGTTCCAAAAAAGGTCCAGTTGCCAGGACCATGAATACAACTTACATCTAGACACCGTTGCCGTAGAGCACACAAAAAAACTATACATACCTCGGCCTAAACATCAGCGCCACAGGTCACTTACACAAAGCTGTGAACGATCTGAGAGACAAGGCAAGAAGGGCCTTGTATTCCATCAAAAGGAACATACAATTCATACCATTTAGGATCTGGCTAAAGTAAAGTACTTGAATCAGTTTTAGAACCCAATGCCTTTTATGGTTGTGAGATCTGGGGTCTGCTTATAAACCAATAATTCACAAAATGGGACAAACAACAAATTGAGTCTGCATGCAGAATTCTGCATTAATATCCCGTGTACAACGTAAATCACAAAATAATGCATGCAGAGCAGAATTAGGCCGATACATGCTATTTATCAAAATCCAGAAAAAAGCTGCTAAATTCTACCTCCATCTAAAAGGAATCAATTCCCAAACCTTCCACAACAAAGCCATCAAATACAGAGAAATTAACCTGGAGAAGAGCCCCCTTAGTAAGCTGGTCCTGGGGCTCTGTTCACAAACACAAACAGACACAACAGAGCCCCAGGACTGCAACACAATTAGACCCAACCAAATCATTTGAAAATGAAAGATAATTCCTTGACACATTGGAAAGAATTTACAAAACAAAGTGAGTGAACTAGAATGCTATTTGGCCCTATATAGAGACTACACAGTTGCAGAATAACTGACCACTGTGACTGACCCAAACTTAAGGAAAGCTTTGACTATGTACAGACACAGTGAGAATAGCCTTGCTATTGAGAAAGGCTGCCAAAGGCAGACCTGGCTCTCAAGAGAAGACAGTCTATGTGCACACTGCCAACAAAATGGAAACTGAGCTGCTCTTCCTAACATCCTGCCAAATGTATGACCATATTAGAGACACATTGTCACGCCCTGGCCATAGAGAGGCTTTTATTCTCTCTTTTGTTTAGGCCAGGGTGTGACTAGTGTGGGCATAATATGTTCATTTTCTATGTTTTGTATTTCTTTGTTGTTTGACGGTGTGGTTCTCAATCAGAGGCAGCTGTCTATCGTTGTCTCTGATTGAGAACCATACTTAGGTAGCTTTTCCCCACAGGGGTTTTGTGGGTAGTTGATTTCTGTCTAGTGTTTTTCACCTTTCAGGACTATTTCAGTTATTCCCTCTGTTATTTTAGTGTTTAGTGTTTAGTGTCAATAAACAAACATGAACACGAACACGTACCACGCTTTGGTCCTCACCTTCTTCCACCAACAGCTGTTACAGAACTACCCACCACCAAAGGACCAAGCAGCGTGGTGTAATGGACTCCTGGACATGGGAGGAGATCCTGGAAGGGAAGGGACCCTGGAGGCAGGCTGGGGAGTATCGCCATCCACAGGAGGAACTGGAGGCAGCTAAGGCTGAGCGGCAACACTGCGAGGGAACACGGCTGGCACGGAAACCCGAGAGGCAGCCCCCAAAAAATGTTTTGGGGGGGGGACACACTGGGAGTGTGGCAGAGTCAGGTTGGAGACCTGAGCCAACTCCCCGTGCTTACCGTGGCGAGCATGGGACTGATCAGGCCCCGTGCTATGGGGTGAAATTGGAGGTGAGCGAAGGAAGCGAAGCAGAGACAGTGAACGAGTTGATGGGGAGATTGGAGGAGAGAGCAATGAGAGTGTTGCTGTGTTGGTGCATGAGGCACGACATCCGCCCGACGGAGCATGTTCTCGATTTGATGTCACCTGAGTCAGCTCTCCATACTCGTCCTGAGGTGCGTGCTAGCCCCACGCACCAGGCCTCCTGTGCGCCTCCCCAGCCCTGCACGTCTGCTGCCAGCTTGGCGCTACAGATCTCCAGTACGTGTTCTTAGCCCGGTGCGCTACATTCCAGCTACCCGCATCTACCGGGCTAGGGTGAGGATCCAGCCAGGACGGATGGTGCCAGCCCTGCTCTCCAGACCTCCACTGCGTCTCCTCGGGCCAGGATATCCCGCGCCGGCTCTAGGCACGGTTTCCCCAGTTCGCCAGGAGATCCCAGTGCGGCCTGTTCCAGCTTCTTGCACGTGCCGGGCTAGAGTGGGCATTCAGCCTGGAGGAGTGGTGTCAAGGCTACGCACCAGATGTCCAGTGCTCCCCCACAGCCCTGTCTATCCTGTGCCTCCTCCACGGACCAGGCCTCCAGTAGGTCTCCCCAGCCTGGTGAGCCCGGAGCTGCCAGAGTCTCCCTCCAGCCCGGAGCTGCCAGAGTCTCCCTCCAGCCCGGGGCCCGTTGCGAGGGTCCCCGGTCCGGGGTTGGCGGTGAGGGTCCCCGCTCCAGAGGCGCCACCTAAGTGGGCCAAGCCGGAGGTGGAGCGGGGTCCACGTCCCGCACCAGAGTCGCCGCTGTAAAGAAGGCCCACCCGGACCCTCCCCTACAGAGTCAGGTTTTGCGGTTTTGCGGTCCGCACCTTTGGGGGGGTACTGTCACGCCCTGGCCATAGAGGCTTTTATTCTCTATTTTGGTTAGGCCAGGGTGTGACTAGGGTGGGCATTCTATGTTCATTTTCTATGATTTGTATTTCTTTGTTTGGCCAGGTGTGGTTCTCAGAGGCAGCTGTCTATCGTTGTCTCTGATTGAGAACCATTCTCAGGTAGCTTTTTCCCACATGGGTTTTGTGGGTAGTTGATTTCTGTTTAGTGTTTTTCACCTTTCAGGACTGTTTCGGTTATTCCCTCTGTTATTTTTGTGTTTAGTGTTTAGTGTTCAGTGTCAAACAAACATGAACACGTACCACGCTGCGCTTTGGTCCTCACCTTCTTCCACCAACAGCTTTTACACACATATTTCCCTCAGATTACAACAGACCCACAAAGAATTTGAAAACAAATCTAATTTTGATAAACGCCCATATCTATTGGGTGAAATACCACATTGTGCAATCACAGCAGCAATATTTGTGACCTGTTGCCACAAGAAAAGGGCAACCAGTGAAGAACAAACATCATTGTGAATACAAACTATATTTTTTTATTTATTTTCCCTTTTGTACTTTAACTATTTGCACATCATTACAATACTGTATATAAACATATGACAATGTGTCTTTATTTTGTAACTTTTGTGCGTGTAATGTTTACTGTGCTTTTTTTTATTTCACTTGCTTTGGCAATGTAAACATGTTTCCCATGTCAATAAAGCCCTTGAAATTGAGAGAGTGAGCAAGAGAGAAAGTGTATGCTGGAGCTTATTAAATCAACAGAACTCTAGGATTTTACAGGTAAAAAAAATGGGCAATGTGCATTAAATGAGAGAGAGAACATTCCGTTGTGAAAAATGGCTGCATTCCAAACACAGCAGGGACCCATTCCAAACCTGATAGTGTGCTAAATATCATCACATCCCCAGCTAGGCTCTGTATAGACCAGGCCAATTCAGTATACACAGTTTCACAAAATATCAGTCAAATCTTACAAAGAGATCTACTTCCACCAGAAACCAGGGTAGAAATTGGAGAGAAAAAAAGTTAGAGGTAGAATAACTTGAAACCTGAAAACAGTAGGAATAAAATCTTTTCCCCCTTTTTTAACATCAAATATCATGTAAGAAGATAATTAGGTCAGCTTGAAACGTAAGAATACCGATCACAACTCTCTCAACTGTCAGTTTTATGATCACCACACGCCCCCACGTGGATAATTAGGAGAACTACACTATTAAATTCAGTTGCAAAACTCGAGGTGGAGAGGAAAGAGTAGGGTGCAATGAACAGTATGTGAGGAAATTCCTTTTACACAATACAACCTAGAACCTGAGAGAACCTGTCTTTGACATGACATCAGAGTAGGAACAGGTTCCAGACACAGACCATTTTGAGCATGTAAATATAAACAGTAAATAAACAGAATAAACAAAATAAAAGTTTAATGTGTAAAAATAATAGATATCCATGCCATTTGGCACACGCAAGATCAGATCATTATTATAGCAATTCACTTATTTGACTACTACTGGTCACAGTTTAGGGTCAATTCCATGACACATATCTTTGATCTATGCATGAAAGTAATTTAAATCTCTTTAACTGACAGAGTTGATGATAATTATTACACAGGCATTATAAAACATTGTTAGTGTTGCCTATGAGATCTGCAATGACATGCTTATGAATGTGTAAAGTCAGCATTATAATAAGTGCTAGAAGTCTGTGACCCTGTATACCATCTTGAAGATAGAACCCTGAATTCTCCTCTCTTGATCCACCTAGGGTGTTAGGAGGTACTGTTAATGTACCCATCCACACGGGAGGCAATCTCCCTTCGGAGGGATTCCACCATCTCCAACAACATAGCAACCTCCATGGCTTTGTCCTCTTTGTTGTTGATGAAGTCTTGGATCTGTTCCTCCAAGTCCGAAACAACAAAGACAAAAAGAAAATGAAGACAGTGATTTGAGGATCCTTTAAAACGTTTGTTACTGCTGTGGTGGAATAAAATGCTGCACACCAAGTGGCTCTCCAGGAAAGGAGTTGGACACCTCTGTTTAAAAGGGGGGAATCTGCCGTTCAAACAACATTAAAGCAAAAGCAGTCACCCCACTACTGTTTTGGTAAACAGTTGAGGGATGTGGCTGGAGAAATGTAACTACACTCAAAATTCATAGGCAGAGCAATGGATGGAATGACTGACCATCCATGTGATCAAAATGCCAGTTTTAACCATGTTTTAAGGCTAGACGTTTGTTAACATTACATTGTTTACAAACAAGCTTACCTTTTCAGATATGATGCGGTACGACAGTTGAATTAAGCTCATGAGGCATTTATATGTTATACTCTTCAAGAATTAATCAGTCATTTAAAAGTTTTAAGTATGTACCAATTGTTCCAATTTTAGATTGCCCCTTCAAGGTCTTGAGACTTACCACCAAATTTGTTGAATTTTATCTTGAAGGAATTTTGTGATTTTCTCTGCCTCCATAGTAATATTCTTTAGGTGTTTGATGACCACTTAATTGCTGTCCTGGTTTGTGTTCCCCTCCTTTAGCTTATCAAACAGAGCTGTCACCTTTACGAGCTCCTGGCAAATAACAAGTAAAAAATAAACTTAGTTTTATACTCACCACTTAGTACCAAGGTGAGATTGAAAATAAGTAAGTGGGAAGAAGAGGTCAGTGGCTGGTGAGTAGTTAGTAGTGGTCAGAGGTTGGTGAGTAGTTAGTATGGATCAGTGGTTGGTGAGAAGTTAGTAGGGGTCAGTGGTTGGTGAGAAGTTAGTAGTGGTCGGTGGTTGGTGAGCAGTTAGAAGTGGTCAGTGGTCAGTGGTTGGTGAGTAGTTAGTAGGGGTCAGTGGTTGGTGAGTATTTGGTAGTTAGTAGTGGTCAGTGGTTGGTGAGTAGTTAGTAGGGGTCAGTGGTTGGTGAGTATTTAGTAGGGGTCAGTGGTTGGTGAGTAGTTAGAAGTGGTCAGAGGTTGGTGAGTAGTTAGTAGTTAGTAGTGGTCAGTGGCTGGTGAGTAGTTAGTAGTTAGTAGTGGTCAGAGGTTGGTGAGTAGTTAGTAGTGGTTGTGGTTGCTAGTTGGTGAGTAGTTAGTAGAGGTCAATGATTGGTGAGTAGTTAGTAGGGGTCAGTGGTTGGTTAGTAGTGGTCAGAGGTTGGTGAGTAATTAGTAGTGGTCAGTGGTTGGTGAGTAGTTAGTGTGGGTCAGTGGTTGGTGAGAAGTTAGTAGGGGTCAGTGGTTGTTGGGAAAGTTAGTAGTGGTCAGTGGTTGGTGAGTAGTTAGTAGGGGTCAGTGGTTGGTGAGTATTTGGTAGTTACTAGTGGTCAGTGGTTGGTGAGTAGTTAGTAGTGGTCAGTGGTTGGTGAGTAGTTAGTATGGGTCAGTGGTTGGTGAGTAGTTAGAAGTGGTCAGTGGTCAGTGGTTGGTGAGTAGTTAGTAGTTAGTAGTGGTCAGAGGTTGGTGAGTAGTTAGTAGTGGTCAGAGGTTGGTGAGTAGTTAGTAGTGGTCAGTGGTCAGAGGTTGGTGAGTAGTTAGTAGTGGTCAGTGGTTGCTGGTTGGTGAGTAGTTAGTAGTGGTCAGTGGTTGGTGAGTAGTTAGTAGGGGTCAGTGATTGGTGAGTATTTAGTAGGGGTCAGTGGTTGGTGAGTATTTAGTAGTGGTCAGAGGTTGGTGAGTAGTTAGAAGTGGTCAGTTGTCAGTGGTGGTGAGTAGTTAGAAGTGGTCAGAGGTTGGTGAGTAGTTAGTAGTGTTCAGTGGTTGGTGAGTAGTTAGTAGTGGTCAGTGGGCGTGGTTGGTGAGTAGTTAGTAGTGGTCAGAGGTTGGTGAGTAGTTAGTAGGGGTCAGTGGTTGGTGAGTAGTTAGTAGTGGTCAGTGGTTGGTGAGTAGTTAGTAGTGGTCAGAGGTTGGTGAGTAGTTAGTAGTGGTCAGTGGTTGGTGAGTAGTTAGTAGTGGTCAGAGGTTGGTGAGTAGTTAGTAGTGGCCAGTGGTTGCTGGTTGGTGAGTAGTTAGTAGTGGTCAGTGGTTGGTGAGTAGTTAGTAGTTGTCAGAGGTTGGTGAGTAGTTAGTAGTGGTCAGAGGTTGGTGAGTAGTTAGTAGTGGTCAGTGGTTGGTGAGTAGTTATTTGGGGTCAATGTTTGCTGGTTGGTGAGTAGTTAGTAGTGGTCAGTGGTTGCTGGTTGGTGAGTAGTTAGTAGTGGTCAGTGGTTGCTGGTTGGTGAGTAGTTAGTAGTGGTCAGTGGTTGCTGGTTGGTGAGTAGTTAGTTGTGGTCAGTGGTTGGTGAGTAGTTAGAAGTGGTCACTGGTCAGTGGTTGGTGAGTAGTTAGTAGTGGTCAGAGGTTGGTGAGTAGTTAGTAGTGTTCAGTGGTTGGTGAGTAGTTAGTAGTGGTCAGTGAGTAGTTAGTGGTGGTCAGTGGTTGGTGAGTAGTTAGTAGTGGTCAGTGGTCATGGTTGGTGAGTCGTTAGTAGTGGTCAGAGGTTGGTGAGTAGTTAGTAGTGGTCAGAGGTTGGTGAGTAGTTAGTAGT
This sequence comes from Oncorhynchus tshawytscha, assembly GCF_018296145.1. Lineage (NCBI taxonomy): Eukaryota > Metazoa > Chordata > Actinopteri > Salmoniformes > Salmonidae > Oncorhynchus > Oncorhynchus tshawytscha. Next base: position 44,164,540 of record NC_056447.1, on the reverse strand, counting down.
GGTCAGTGGTTGGTGAGTAGTTAGTAGTGGTCAGTGGTTGGTGTGTAGTTAGTAGTGGTCAGAGGTTGGTGAGTAGTTAGTAGTGGTCAGTGGTTGGTGAGTAGTTAGTAGTGGCCAGTGGTTGGTGAGTAGTTAGTAGGGGTCAGTGGTTGCTGGTTGGTGAGTAGTTAGTAGTGGTCAGTGGTTGGTGAGTAGTTAGTAGTGGTCAGAGGTTGGTGAGTAGTTAGTAGGGGTCAGTGGTTGCTGGTTGGTGAGTAGTTAGTAGTGGTCAGTGGTTGCTGGTTGGTGAGTAGTTAGTAGTGGTCAGTGGTTGCTGGTTGGTGAGTAGTTAGTTGTGGTCAGTGGTTGGTGAGTAGTTAGTAGTGGTCAGAGGTTGGTGAGTAGTTAGAAGTGGTCAGTGGTCAGTGGTTGGTGAGTAGTTAGTAGTGGTCAGAGGTTGGTGAGTAGTTAGTAGTGTTCAGTGGTTGCTGGTTGGTGAGTAGTTAGTAGTGGTCAGTGGTTGGTGAGTAGTTAGTAGTGGTCAGAGGTTGGTGAGTAGTTAGTAGTGGTCAGTGAGTAGTTAGTGGTGGTCAGTGGTCAGTGGTTGGTGAGTAGATAGTAGTGGTCAGTGGTCATGGTTGGTGAGTCGTTAGTAGTGGTCAGAGGTTGGTGAGTAGTTGGTGAGTAGTTAGTAGTGGTCAGTGGTTGGTGAGTAGTTAGTAGTGTTCAGTGGTTGCTGGTTGGTGAGTAGTTAGTAGGGGTCAGTGGTTGCTGGTTGGTGAGTAGTTAGTAGTGGTCAGTGGTTGGTGAGTAGTTAGTAGTTAGTAGTGGTCAGAGGTTGGTGAGTAGTTAGTAGTGGTCAGAGGTTGGTGAGTAGTTAGTAGGGGTCAGTGGTTGCTGGTTGGTGAGTAGTTAGTAGTGGTCAGTGGTTGCTGGTTGGTGAGTAGTTAGTAGTGGTCAGTGGTTGCTGGTTGGTGAGTAGTTAGTAGTGGTTGCTGGTTGGTGAATAGTTATTTGGGGTCAGTGGTTGCTGGTTGGTGAGTAGATAGTTTGGGTCAATGTTTGCTGGTTGGTGAGTAGTTAGTAGTGGTCAGTGGTTGCTGGTTGGTGAGTAGTTAGTAGTGGTCAGTGGTTGGTGAGTAGTTAGTAGTGGTCAGTGTTTGCTGGTTGGTGAGTAGTTAGTAGTGGTCAGTGGTTGCTGGTTGGTGAGTAATTATAAGTGGTCTGTGGTTGATGAGTAGTGAGTAGTGGTTAGTAAGTGGACACACAACGTAACTCCTTTGTGATAGTAGAGCTACCCAGGGCTGTGATAACATCCGCTTTGGCCTGCTCCGCCTGCTCTCTGTTCATCTCTGTCTTCTTCTTCAGAGCCTCAATCTCCTCCAGCATCTCTGGAGGTCTGGTGGCGTTAAAGTTAGTCTATGTGTTATTCAGTTTATTCTCAATCTGGGGTCATGACAGATATCTACAGTTATGAGAAAGAACATACTTTCTTCTGAGAGCTGAAGTGTCTGAATATCTGATGGATGTTGAGACTAATACAAATACGCACAAGCAGGAATAGGTAGTGTCACGGCTCCTGCTCTGCAGTGCAGGTGCGGTTCCTCCTGCAGGCAGAGGAGGGTCGTTAGTGATTGGAGTCAGGGGATTTAAACTGCTGCTTCACTAATCTCTCGTCTCTCTCTCTGCTCCTCCAGGTATGATCCCGTTTTGTTTGTTCCTTTGTAGTTTTGCATAGTTTTCACTCAGTCATTCACACACACAGATTCATGCATCTCTGCACTTTACATACACCTTACATTATGATACTTTCACACCTCATTCCTTTTTCTTTGTTTAAAGTTAATAGTTTTGGTTTACAATAAAGAACCTTTTTGATTGGCCTATACCTGTTCGCGTCCCCTCATTTTTGCCACAGGCTATGAGCCGGCCTGTGACAGTAGAGAGAGGGAAAGTTGGAGAAAGAGTGTGACAGTGAGAGAATTACCTCTTTAATCATCTCGTACGCCATGTCATTGCTTTCCTTAGCCTTCTCCAGGTCTTGCTCAACCTCGTCCTGTGAGGTTTCTGTGTTTCTGTGGCCACTGGCTTTCTTGATATCAGTAACATCAATACCCCTGGTTCTGTCCCTAATACATTGACAACCATGGTACAAATATGGTAATTTAGCAGAAAGGTTGATAGAAAGTGACAGTCACTCATATTCAGTATATGTGGTACTGGCTAACCTGATATCCAGAGCATTCTCCAGTAGGTCCTGGGCTGTCTTGGCTTAGTCCTCCAGTTTTTTCAGATCCTCCTTGAACTCAGTGAAGTTGGCCAGCATGCCCCACATGTTCTGGATCATGGAGCAGGTGTCGTCTAGAGAGCCCGGCAGCTGGATAGCCAGAACACCCTTGGCCAACCTTTCTATGTCCTCTGGTGCCACCATCTCATCTCTAAGCAGATACGTTGAACCAACAAGTACATTCAACAAATCAAGTTTTTTAAGGGATCCTTGCATGGAAATGTCAAGCTTATTTCCAGCTAGCCTCCACACTGACCTGTGAGAAGGTCTTATTTCCAGCTAGCCTCCATACTGACCTGTGAGAAGGTCTTATTTCCAGCTAACCTCCATACTGACCTGTGAGGTAGTGTTATTTCCAGCTAGCCTCCATACTGACCTGTGAGGTAGTGTTATTTTCCAGCTAGCCTCCACACTGACCTGTGAGGTAGTGCTATTTCCAGCTAGCCTCCATACTGACCTGTGAGGTAGTGTTATTTCCAGCTAGCCTCCACAACTGACCTGTGAGGTAGTGCTATTTCCAGCTAGCCTCCACACTGACCTGTGAGGTAGTGTTATTTCCAGCTAGCCTCCATACTGACCTGTGAGGTAGTGTTATTTCCAGCTAGCCTCCATACTGACCTGTGAGGTAGTGTTATTTCCAGCTAGCCTCCACACTGACCTGTGAGGTAGTGCTATTTCCAGCTAGCCTCCACACTGACCTGTGAGGTAGTGCTATTTCCAGCTAGCCTCCATACTGACCTGTGAGGTAGTGTTATTTCCAGCTAGCCTCCACAACTGACCTGTGAGGTAGTGCTATTTCCAGCTAGCCTCCACACTGACCTGTGAGGTAGTGTTATTTCCAGCTAGCCTCCATACTGACCTGTGAGGTAGTGTTATTTCCAGCTAGCCTCCACACTGACCTGTGAGGTAGTGCTATTTCCAGCTAGCCTCCATACTGACCTGTGAGGTAGTGTTATTTCCAGCTAGCCTCCACACTGACCTGTGAGGTAGTGCTATTTCCAGCTAGCCTCCACACTGACCTGTGAGGTAGTCTTTGACCCTCTTAATTAATGAGGTCCTTGGTGTCTTTCTTCTCCCTGTCGAACTTGTCCTTGCTGTCAGTGATCTTCTTCTGTATCTCCTTCAATTGGTGATGGGTGTCCTTGGTCTTCTGTTTGGCCTCATTGATCTGAACAGGATAGATTGAGACTTGTGTCATACACTATTGTGTATTAAACAGATCTTTTCATTTTAAATCAAAAGGAAAAAATAAATACATCTGTAGAGTTTTTTGGGGGAATATGCCTTGATCTTGGAGTCCTGTAGTTTGTGGAGCAAGTCTACAATGCAATTGTCTAGTTGATCTGCTGTTTTTGTGGTGTTGTGGCTCACAGGGACACTGCCCTTGCATGTAGGACCCCCACATTCTCTCTGTACCAGGATGTCACGACACAGCGCACCCCCACACTCTGACTTGGAGCATTCCTCATCGCCTGGCGCTCCACAGATCTAAGAGCCTCACAGTGTAAGATGGTTTAAAGGTTCAATATAGAAGTGTTTAATTATTATCTCAAAATCAAATCATTTCTGGGTAACATTTAAGTACATTTCTGTGATTGTTTTCAATTAAAATGGTCAAAAATAAACAAATAGCTTAGCAAAGAGCAATTTATCAAGCAAGAATTTGACCAGGACTGTCTGGGAGTGGTCTGAGTGGGGAGGGGAAAACTGAGAATTATGTTATTGGCAGAGAGGTTTGGAACTCTTACTGTTTCTTATTGGTCTATTAACTAATTTACCACCTGGTGATGTCACCAGGCAGGCCAAAACTCTAACCCACCAAAACAGGCAGAAATTTCAGGCGGTCTTTCAAACAGTTTTTACATTAAAAGGGAATGATCATCATTTTCACAGTATTATTCTAATCTCATAGTGTGGAAATATATATGTAAATGACATTTTTGACTGCGCTGGGCCTTTAAATCTGAATATTTCCATGGCTGACTATGAACATAGGGTTGCCGATAATTGAAACAGACTGACATTCACGCTAACACATCACTATTTTGATGCATGCAGTGCAAGCACTACTATAAGGGACACTCACATTTTTATTGAGTTTGGCCACACTCAGAGCCTTGACATTCTTCTCCAGCGTCTCCATGTCTCCCAAGCGGCTATAGCTGGAAAGATGGTCTTTGACCTCCTGCCGTGTGTCCACGGCCCTATTGGCCTCCATTACATCAGCCATGAAGTCCGCATGCTGCTCCCTGATTTCCTCCAGGGCCTCTGGATCAGCATCAAAATTAAAGTCCCCACTTTTGGGTTCTGATTTCTTGACTTATGAAATATACTTATTCCTTTCACTGAGGGAGAGAAGGTAATTTATAACGTTTACATTGTGTCAAGATATGTTATTGTTCGCCGTCAGGGATTGATTGGGGGTCACCTTGGGGTCATGATAGGGGCTGCACCAAATTATTGATGTATTATAATAATGTATTATGCTTATGTTGTATTAATAGAAGGGGAAGGGCTATAAGACCCCCCCCCACTACATTTACAGGATCCTGGACTACAGATTAGGAATATATATATACATTATAAGGTTTAATATAGTTCCACAGTTATTTTCTAGTCTCTGCTTCCTATAAGAAACGGTCTGAGAGATATGTGAGTAATTGCAGTCAAAATAGTGTGTCTGTGAGAAAGTGCCTCAAGGCTAAAAGAGATTCATAGACACAGAACCCTGCAGGGGAGTGAAAGAGATAAGAGACTAGTCAGACATACCACTATAAAGCAACTTGGGGAGTGGAAAATTACTGCTTAGCCCTTAGAAAACACTGGAACTATTGTCTCTCCTGCAGGTTTGTATAACTGTATATGCATGGGCTTGGTCTCATGAGTAGAAGGTGTTGACATAGGCAGTTACATCACTAGGGGTTGACTGCAAGCATATTAACTTCTTTGGGACTGGGGGGCAGTATTGAGTAGCTTGGATGAATAAGGTGCCCAGAGTAAACTGCCTGCTACTTAGGCCCAAAAGCCTGAGTAGAATATGCATATAATTAGTAGATTTGGATAGAAAACACTCTGAAGTTTCTAAAACTGTTTGAATTATGTCTGTGAGTAAAACATAACTCATACGGCAGGCAAAAACCAGAGAAAAAATCCAACCAGGAAGTAGGAAATCTGAGTTTTTGTAGTTTTTCAAGTCTTTGCCTATCCAATATACAGTGTCTATGGGGTCATGTTGCATTTCCTAAGGCTTCCACTAGATGTCAACAGTCTTTAGAACCTTGTTTCAGGCTTCTACTATGAAGGGGGAGCTAATAAGAGCTGTTTGACTAAGAGGTCTGGCAGAATGCCATGAGCGAAGTCAGGCACGTGGCTGTGAGAGTGAGCTGCGTTTCTTTAAATTTCTAAAGACAAAGGAATTGTCCAGTTGAAACATTATTGAAGATTTATGATAAAAACATCCTAAAGATTTATTCTATACAACATTTGACATGTTTCTACGAACTGTAATATAACTTTTTTGACTTTTCGTCTGAACTAATTGCTCGCGCATTGTGCATTTGGATTACTGGTCTAAATGTGCAAACAAAAAGGAGCTATTTGGACATAAATGATGGACATTTATGGAAATTTATGGAACAAATCAGTCATTTATTGTCGAACTGTGATTCCTGGGAGTGCCTTCTGATGAAGATAATCAAAGGTAAGTGAATATTTATAACGCTATTTCTGAATAGCGTTCAGCGTTCAGTTCACTCTGGGAACGCTATTCATCCAAAAGTGAAAATGCTGCCTCCTATCCCAAAAACGTTTAAGGAGATGTTTATTTTTAATTGTGTGTTTAACACTTGTATCTTTTATTAATGTTTATGATTTATATTTCTGTAATTTGATGTGGCTCTCTGCACTTACAATGGATGTTTGTTTGAGACAATGCATTTCTGAACATAACACACCAATTTCAAATAAGGTTTTTGGACATGAAGATGAACTTTATCAAACAAAACACACATTTATTGTCTAACATGGAGTCCTGGGAGTGCCATCCGGTGAAGATCATCAAAGGTTAGTGATTCATTTTAACACTATTTCTGTCTTTTGTGACACCTCTCCTTCTTTGGAAAATGGCTGTAGGTTTTTCTGTGACCAGGTACTGACTTAACATAAACGCAAAATGTGCTTTCACCGTAAAGCCTTTTTGAAATCAGACACTGTGGCTGGATTAATGAGAATTTTATCTTTAAAATGGTGTATAATACATGTATGTTTGAGGAGTTTTAATTATGAGATTTCTATTGTTTTGAATTTGGCGCCTTGCAATTTCACTGGCTGTTGGCGAGGTGGGACGCTAGCATATATCCTAGTTAAAGCAACTTGGACCCTTTCCGATTTGGCAGAACTTACTCGGAAACATGCGTGCTATGTTCCCGTTGTCAACTTCTGTCTGCAATTGCATTAATAACGGTTTTTGATTGATTTACTTAAAGATATTGTCTGAATGCTGATTTCACCAATAAGCAAATGATTGACAAGGAACAAGGAAACTACCCCAACAGGATCCTATGGGAAGAGGAAAGACACCATCTGGTACGAGTCAACATGACAGCCGTGAGTTGGGGAGGAGTGAGAATTTTGGGCCAGAGGTCAGGTCAGATGAAGTGAGGAAGAGCAGGTATAACTAAGGTTCTGTCTAGCAACAGAGATGTATTGGCTGTTCAGGAGGAGTAGGTGTAGGAGGAGACTCAGCATAGGAGAAAGGGTTAAATATCAGTGCTTGTGTGAATATGTATTTTGTCGGTTCAGCTGTTCGATCCTTAGGGTAGAATAAACTTGGTTTAAGCTTTCATGGTGTCCGTCGAGTTCTTACTCTAATAATTAGAACACCACCAATCAGATACTCACACTTTACATTTGATCAAGTTGCTCTACATACACAGTGAAATTACAGTGAATTTCAAATGATAAAAAAATAAACTATATGGCCATATGTACCTTGCAGTTTCACTGTATCTACTGTTGGCTCCTCGCTGATTTTGTCCTTTAAGTTATCCAATGGTATCTTGAACTTCAGATGTTGTCGATCTCAGTGTTCAGAATAGACGTTAGGTCCATGATGATGCCATTGGAAGGAAGGACAAAGGAAGGAAGGACAAAGAGCAAAGGAAAATGTGTACAGCTCCAAGATAACTGTCAAAGTATAGTATAAATCACTTCAACTCATGGTTTAAGAGTATGTTGAATAATAATATTCAGAAATTAAAAAAGATGAGAGACTGTTATTTACATATGAGATTCTGACACAGAACTTCTCCACATCCTTCACCCGAGGTAGAAATCTCCCAGTCAGGTTCACCAGATAGTCCAACTTGGAGTGCATCTCCAGCTTGCGTTGCCACCGACGACTGTATCCTGGCTCCAGTTGCTCGCCATTGCAAGGCATAAAGGTTTGCATCCTCTGGGCGGCACGCTGGACATCGGTGACGTTGTCCACCCACAGGACGGCACAGGACGGCACAGGGTTGGCACAGGGTGCAGGCAGGAAAGACTTGGTCATACCCAGGGGCACACTCGTCACAGAAGATTCCCTTCACACCAATGCGGCACAGGCACTCACCCGTCAATGGGTCGCAGGCAGGCCGGTCGGTACCCTTCATTTGCAGTCACAGGCTAGGGAGACAGGATAAGGAGGGAAGGGGAATCTATACACAACAGCATTGTCTTTCTTTGTGGTGCTAAGAATTAAAATACCCATCAATGAATCACTTTTGGCCACAACTTACTGACACAGCGCAGGCCAGGGTTCCCAAAGTGATTCTCCCCACACTCATTACACTGTCTGCTTCCAAACTCAGTACGACACTGGCACTGACCAGACACCTGAAGAGTCAAATATGAAGGCTTACCAATATAGTATGGGAAATTAAATCTCAGTTTACCATGCTTTGACATAGAATACTATAGAATACTGTGCTAGGGAGTATAGAGGCCTTGCCTTGTCACAGTGGTAATTGAAGGAGTTGGTAGGGTCACATTTGCATGATTGGCACCCAGACTCTCCCTTAATGTTCCAGAAGCTGTCGGCACACTCGTCACACAGCGTGACCACCGCGCCCGCCCAACACGGGCACACGACACTGGCCTGTGAGTGGTTCACAGAGACACGGGCTGTCCAGAGGGCGCTTGGTCACCCCCGTCCCCATGCCGGTCACAGGAGCACTCTTGGGAACACACATAAACCTAAAGACAGTGAAACACACATAAATAGCCACATACCATACCCAAACAGTCATGGAATTAGATTATTATTTTTTTCACCAGGTTAGTCTCTAGTTTCATTATAAACTGGGCCCAGAATGCTGATTAGCTAACAGCTGTGGTATATCAGACCATATACAACGGGTATGACAAAATATTTATTTTTACTGCTCTAATTACATTGTTTACCAGTTTATAATAGCAATAAGGCACCTCGGGTGATTTTAACCTTTTGCAGTCCTGGGCCAGATGATGATTTGTATACTGTGTGCCCCTGCTATACCTTTGCAGTCCCGGGCCAGTGCGTCTCCATAGTAGCCAGGCTTACAGCTCTGACAGTGGGGTCCCTGGGTGTTGTGGAGGCAACGCAGACACTCTCCTGTCACACTGTCACATGGTCACTGTCAGTAGGGTCGATGTTGTTGTTACAGAGACACTCCTCGCAGCGCCATAGAAACCAGCGGAGCAAGCATCACAGAGGAGACCTGAATGGAATTTGGGCAGGGAGAGAAATTAGGATCAACGGTCAGTAGTGAGCAGTCAAACTAGCAACTAGCTTCAACTAATGTTGAAAAGAGTGCACATGCACCGACATAAACACACAAAAAACCCTTTGTGTCTAGCCAGGCAGTCACAACCAATATACCAATGGCCAATATATCAATATATAGGGCTGTATCAAGGCACTCCACATTGCGTCATACATAAGAACAGCCCTTAGCCATGGTATATTGGCCATATACCACAACCCCTCGTGCCTTATAGCTTAAATAGAGACCTGGCCAAAATAGCAGCACACAGAGTTTCAGACACATTTACAACATAAAACACAAAGCACTATTGTTTAAAAAAAGTATATGTACACATTGAGCAGGCAAGAATTATCTGGGGAGGTGTGGTGCATCTAGGGGTCAAAACATTGACAGCCCACCCCTCCACTTTATTGACCCTCATAGATTTTAACCTTTTTGCAGTCCTGGGCCAGATGATGATTTGTATACTGTGTGCCCCTGCTATACCTTTGCAGTCCCGGGCCAGTGCGTCTCCATAGTAGCCAGGCTTACAGCTCTGACAGTGGGGTCCCTGGGTGTTGTGGAGGCAACGCAGACACTCTCCTGTCACACTGTCACATGGTCACTGTCAGTAGGGTCGATGTTGTTGTTACAGAGACACTCCTCGCAGCGCCATAGAAACCAGCGGAGCAAGCATCACAGAGGAGACCTGAATGGAATTTGGGCAGGGAGAGAAATTAGGATCAACGGTCAGTAGTGAGCAGTCAAACTAGCAACTAGCTTCAACTAATGTTGAAAAGAGTGCACATGCACCGACATAAACACACAAAAAACCCTTTGTGTCTAGCCAGGCAGTCACAGGTCAGGCTACCAGACTCTGGGTCATTGTTGCAGGAGCTAGCAAAGAACCGTCCACTGGACTGAGTGTCAGGACACAGACAAGGCTCACAGGGCTCCCTGGAAACTAGGTCACAAAAGTAACCCTCCACACACCTGGAGCAACCAAATACACAACATTGAAACATTCTGACTGACACTGTGTACACTGGCAGATCTGTGACTGTAGAAAGAATGATAGTCAGAGAAGTTGGCACACCACTTATGGAACCAAGCTATAGATATGGGTTGATTCTAATAGGGAAATGTGAATAACAGCTTTTAAATTAACAAATGAATGAATAAATGAATGAATAAGTGAATAAAACCTCACCTCTCACATTTGCCTCTGGTGGAATGCTCCCTGCAGTCCAGACAGGCTCCAGTGTCCTGGTCACACAGTTCAGCGAGGCCGTTGCAATCACAGGGCTGACACAGGGGAAAGCCATAGAACCCCGGCAGGCAGCAGTCACAGCGCCGTCAGCCTACCTCCATACGACACGGACACTGACCCCTGACCTGGTCACACAGCTCCGCAAGGGTCACACTCACAGGCTGGAGGAGGAGGGGTGGACGGACGGGTTTGGTCACAATCAGAACACAATAACTACTTCATATTTTCAAAAACATTGTGGTTATTTACAGTCACCTCAACAAGTAATATTTTTTTCTCTCAAAAAGATAGGTGTCAAAATTATTGGCACACCTGTTTTCAATACTGTATGCACTGTCCCCTTGCGAGGATAACGGCACTGAGGCTTTTTTGATCATTTTGATTGGAGAGATTGGAGAACACATTGGGAGGGATCTTAGACCATTCCTCCACATTTTTCTGTATGTGGTTATGGACTGCCCTCTTCAATTTCAACCACAGGTTTGTCAGGATTCACCCAGCGGTCATGATTTGGGGCTGTACAAATGTTTGATGTATTAGAATAATATATTATACTTATGTTATATTAATAGAAGGGGAGGGGTTATAAGACCCCCCCTCCTTACATTTATAGGGTCCTACACTATAGATTAACAATATATATATATATATATATATATATTCATTATATAGTTTTAGAATTGTTCCACGGTTGTTTTCTTTCTCTCTCTGTCTCTCTCTGTCTGTGTGTGTGTGTGACTGAGGCAGAACTCTGCAGGGGAGCGTGGGAGAAGAGACTAGTTAGACATTCCACAATAAATCAGCTTTGGGGAGTGAACGTTTACTGCTAAGTTTAAGATACCACTAAAAGCCATTGTTTATATAGGGTTTTGGACTCGCGTAGGCGTAAAAAGGTAATGATGTAGTCAGTGACATCACTAAGGTGGGACTTTGGTTTAATAAAATAACTTGAGACCTTTTGTTTGAGGCAGAAGATCCCTTGTGGCCAATTTTCAGCCTCCTACCAGAGGCAACCAGGTTTTGGCAAAAATGTCCTGTTACTTGGTAGAGTTCATGATGCCGTTGACCTTAACAAGGGCCCCAGGACCAGTGGAAGCAAAACAGCCCCATAACATCAAAGATCCACCACCATACTTTACGGTAGGTATTATTTTTTGCACATGCATCCTTCTTTCGACGCCAAACCCACCACTGGTTGGAGTGGCCAAAGAGCTGTATTTTCCTATTATCTGAACATAGCATCCGGTTCCAATGCAAGTGCCAATGCCATTAGCAAACTCCAAGCGTTTACATTTGTTGGTTGCTCTTAATTTTTTTTTTTTTCAGGAAACCCTTCCAAAGAGCCTATTGGCATGGAGGTGGCATTGAATTGTAGATTTGGAGATTTGGACTCCAACTTCTGTAAAACTCTGGCCTTTCAATTTTTCTTTGCCTCCCAAACCATTTTCCTCGCTGTGTGTGGGAACAAGATAAACTTGCATAAGTAAAAATACTTTAAAGTACAAAGTCATTTTTTGGGGTATCTGTACTTTACTTTGCTATTTATATTTTTGACAACAAAATATAGTACTTTTTACTCCATACATTTTCCCTGACAACCCAAAGTACTCATTACATTTTGAATGCTTAGCAGGACAGGAAAATGTTGAAATTCACACACTTATCAAGAGAACACATGGTCATCCTTACTGCCTATGGTCTGGCGGACTCACTAAACACAAATGCATCTTTTTGTAAATAAGTGTTGGAGTGTGCCCCTTCTATCCGTACATTTTTTAAACAATATAAGGGTGCTGTCTGGTTTCCTTAATATTAGGAATTTGAAATTATTTATACTTTTACTTTTGATACTTAAGTATATTTTAGCAATTACATTTACTTTTTAAGTATATTTAAACAAAATACTTTTAGACTTTTACTCAAATAACATTTTACTGGGTGACTTTCACTTTTACTTGAGTAACTTTCTATTAAGGTCTCTATACTTTTACTCAAGTATGACAATTGGGTACTTTTTCCACCACTGGTTATTTCCCTAATAGTGGAAAGTGGTATATATATATATATATTTTTAAATACATCCACAGGTACACCTCCAATAGACTAAAATGATGTCAATTAGACTATCAGAAGCTTCTAAAGCCATGACATCATTTTCTGGAATTTTCCAAGCTTTTTAAAGGCACAGTCAACTTAGTGTATGTTAGCTTCTTAAACACTGGAATTGTGAAACAGTGAATTACAAGTGAAATAATCTGTCTGTAAACAATTTTTGGAAAAATTACTTGTGTCATGCACAAAGTAGATGTCCTAACCGACTTGCCAAAACTATAGTTTGTTAACAAGAAATGTGTGGAGTAGTTTAAAAACAAGTTTTAATGACTCCAACCTAAGTGTATGTAAACTTCCAACTTCAACTGTACGTCTATGATAGGTTCAGATTTGGTAGAGTTTGGTCCATCTGTAGACGTTAACATCAAGGTCACAGTGGACTGACCAAATTGTAATGACTTTTCAACGTCCATGGACGCCTGGTGTCAGTTGGTGCTCAGTGGGTGAGGATGCTGGTTACAGTAAATGGAAAGAGAGGGGGCTCATGACATTAACTGGAGGTGACATTAACTGGAGTTGGCCAATTTGGTAACAGAATTACGAGTTTGAATGACTTAATAATTCCTAAATAAAATTTCTAACAGTAAAATCACTATAACTAAATTTGTAGGCCTACCCATTACTTGTTACTTCTGTGAACATTCATTATCCTCCCTCCTCAAAAGGGAGAGAAAACAGAAAATAAAGATGTGTTTTTTTTATAAAGGATTTACAAGGCAATATTTCCTATATTTACAAAAGATAAACAATTTTAAAAAATAGCCATCTGGCCTACTCTACGTGACATATGGTGGCAGTGGTGGGATGGCGTACCGCAAATCAGTGAATTCCAACAAGAGAGGTAAAGGAATGCGTACAGGATTGCGTTCTCAGCAACAGCATCAACTGTCAGAAAAGGTACCTGAAGTTGAACCGGGGTGGAATACCATGGAATCGTCTGGTGAAGAAGAGGTCAAGTATGAGAAACTAGGAGCCCGACCGCGGGGCCAAAGATAACCAGAACTGGGTGAGCTGCTGACTGAAGGAGCAGTTGGGGGACCAGAACCACACCCAACCATGGTAACCCTTTTTCAGCAACTTTTCACCTGCCTTGAGAGGAGGGACGAAGACCTCAAGCAGGAGTTACGTGGCCTACGCCAATCTATCCTCACAGCTCCCCACCAGGCGGAACTCGTCAGTGAGAGCCCAAGATTGGGTCTTCCAACACCAGGACGACAAAGGCTCGATGCAGCAGGGACTTCAACTCCACAGCAGGCACCCCAAGCAGTAATGAGGCCAGCACCAGGAGACCAGTCCAGCAGTGTTAACGTCCATCTTCCAGCATTCCTGAGGAAGGAGCCAAAGATGCCCTCATACCAGCAGGGGGAGGACATTGAAAACTACCTGCTGAGGTTTGAGCGCATGGCTAAGACGTGGCAGTGGCCTGAGGTAGAGTGGGCCTGCAGGCTTGTCCCATTGCTCACGGGCAAGGCCTTACAGGCTTACACAGCAATGGATGAGGGGCTGGCCAATGTCTACAAGGGCTTGAAGGAAGCGCTGCTGGTGAAGTTTGACATCTCACCGGAAACCTACTGTCAACGCTTCAGAGCTGCATCAACGCCATCGGGTGAGTCGCCGACAGAGACGTACCACCGCCTCAAGGGTCTCTACCGACGATGGGTTCGACCGGGGAGAAGACACAGGACGAAATCGGGGAGGTCATCATCCTCGAACAACTTCTACAAGTTCTACCACACGACATTCGAACCTGGGTCCGAGAGCACGAGCCCAAGGACAGGCTTATGGCGGCCAAGCTTGCACTGCAGTATCTTAATGCACGTAAAGGGGGCCCACCACAACCTGCAGCACCCGCTCCAAGGAGTCTCAGAGACACAAGGGACATCAGAAACGCCAGAGATGGTGGAGGTAACTCTGGGGGTTATGTGTCTGGGAGGGAGGTAAGGGATCATGCAGTTCGCTCTGATGGGAGGGGTCTGACCTGTTTTTACTGCCGGCAGCAGGGGCACAAAGCTTCAATGTGTCCGCTACGTAAATCCAAGCTCTCAGGTTACTGTTATGTACCCAGAGAGGGATGGTGTTCAGAATAGACAGACTCGGGAAGGGTCATGCTTGGTACCTGTAAAAGTGAATGGTAAAAGTCTTACTGCAATGATTGACACCGGCAGTTCCCTGTCATTGATCAGAAAAGGTAATGTACCTGTTAATGACATTGATTATGGTCATCAGACACTGATCCAATGTGTCCATGGTGACCAGTCACATCAGCCCACAGCTGAGCTCACAGTTGAGATTCAGGGTCAGAAATACCTCCTCAAAGTTGGGGTAATGGAGAAGCTACCTTTTGAGATGATTTTGGGGAGGGATGTGCCTGTACTCTCTGATCTGTTGGGAAGTGTGGGGGGTCAGCTATATGAGCAGTCAGTTTGCCAGTCTGATGTTCAGATGGCATGTTCAGTTGTCACTCGTGCCCAGGCCAAAGCTGGTTTACAACCTCTGCCTGACTTGTGTGATAGTCTGTGCGAGGGGGGAACCAAAGGGCCCAGAAAGTCACGCCGCCAGCAGCGTCTTAAGAAGTATGTGGGAACCCCTGTACCTGTTGCTGATGTGTCTGGGTTAGAGGTGCAATGGGATGTTCCACAAAATTTTGCTACTCTGCAGAAGTCTGACGCAACCTTGAAATGTTAGTTTGACAAGGCCTTAGCTGGGGACAGTCAATCTTTATGTGGGGGGATTTACACAGTAGACAACCACATACTCTACCTTGGGTCAGAGGCAGATAGCAGGAAGTTGGTGGTGCCATCTACCTGTAGACCACTTGTTCTCAACCTTGCACATACAGTTCCATGGGCAGGCCATCTAGGGCAACATAAGACCTATCTTAGGCTAGGCTCCCGTTTCTTTTGGCCCTCCATGTATACTGATGTACAAAAATACTGCAAATCATGCCCCACGTGCCAGAAAACCAGTGCTGTCCGTAGGTCTGAACGGGCTCCTCTATGTTCACTGCCAGTTATCTCTACCCCATTCAAGAGAATTGCAATGGACATTGTTGGACCCTTGGAGAAGAGTAGTGCAGGTTACAAGTATATATTGGTGATCTGTGACTATGCCACCCGGTTCCCAGAAGCCTTTCCACTCCGTTCCATAACCACTCCAAAGATAATCAGTGCTCTTGTTCAGCTCTTCTCTCGTGTAGGAATCCCAGATGAAATCCTGACGGACCAAGGGACAAACTTCACCTCGCGACTGATGGTTCAACTCCATCGACAGCTGGGCATTAAAGGCTTGAGGACTACTCCCTACCATCCCCAAACGGATGGGCTTGTAGAGAGATTCAATCAAATGCTCAAGAACATGCTGAGGAAGTTTGTGGCTGACACTGGTAAAGACTGGGATAAGTGGTTACCCTTTCTGCTTTTTGCTTACAGGGAGGTGCCTCAGGCATCGACAGGTTTCTCGCCATTCTAACTCCTCTATGGATGGCCAGTGCAAGGACCACTGGACCTGCTGAAGAAGTGCTGGGAAGGTTCCCCAGTAGCTACCTCAGGACAGGGGATTGTCCAGTATGTCCTCCAGATGCGAGACAGGTTGGAACGGTACCGAGAGGAAGCTAGAGCAAACCTTCAGCAAGCCCAGAAGGCCCAGAAGAGAGGCTATGACCAGCACGCTCGCCACAGAGAGTTTGAGCCAGGACAGAAAGTCCTGCTCCTCCTTCCCTCGTCTACCAGCAAGCTCCTTGCGCAATGGCAAGGACCGTACCTAATCGGGAGGAAGATGGGCCCAGTGACCTACGAGGTGCTGCACCCGGACAAGGGTAAGAAGAAGCAAACCTACCATGTGAACCTTCTCAAGGCCTGGGAGGAGAAAGAGGAACTCTCCAAAGGAAAGTCCTTTCTGGTCCGCAGAGTAGAAGAGGATGAGTCGGATGGAGTCACAGAGGCATGGAAAGAACGAGCAGAAGTCATACTGGCTCACCTGGAAGAAGACAAGCAAGATGAGCTGAAGCAGCTGTTTGGCAAGTATCCGGCCCTCTTCAGTCAGAGACCAGGAAGAACCAAAGTCCTGGAACACGTCATTCGTTTGAAACCTGGCCAGAACCCTGTCCGCCAGCATCCTTACCGTGTGCCTGAGAGGCTGGTGGTAGCCCAAAAGGAAGAGGTCCACACCATGATAGAGATGGATGTTGTCGAGCCATCTTCAAGTGAATGGAGCAGCCCTATTGTCATTGTCCCAAAGAAGGATGGCTCTTTGCGCGTCTGCATGGACTTCCGTAAGGTGAATGCCATCTCCCAGTTTGATGCCTATCCCATGCCCCGCATTGACGACTTACTGGAGAGAATAGGTAGAGCTCATTACATCACCACATTGGATCTCTGCAAAGGGTACTGGCAGGTGCCCCTGGATGAACAATCCAAGGCCTACACTGCATTCCAGACGCCAATGGGCCTGTTCCAGTTCAAGGTCATGCCGTTTGGCCTTCATGGGGCCCCTGCGACTTTCCAGAGGCTGATGGACAAAATCCTCCAGGACTGTGACGATTACTGTGCTGCTTACTTGGACGACGTGGTGATCTACAGCCACTCCTGGGAGGAGCACATACAGCATCTTAGCAGCGTCCTGGGGAAGATCCATGAAGCAGGCCTCACGCTTAACCTCCTGAAGTGTGAGTGGGCGAAACAGGAGACATAGTACCTGGGTTACCAGCTGGGTAAGGGTGAAGTTCGGCCTCAGGTGGAGAAAGTGGAGTCCATCAGGAATAGCCCTCAACCCAGAACCAAGACACAGGTGAAGTCCTTCCTAGGTCTGGCAGGGTGGTACCGGAGATTCATTCCACAGTTTTCGACCATCGCTGTCCCTCTGACCAACCTCACTTCGAAGGGGGCCAGGAACCCTGTGAAGTGGACTGAGGAGTGTGAGGAAGCCTTCATGACACTGAAAAAACGACTGTGCTCATTCCCTGTTCTCCAGACCCCTGATTTTAAGAAGAGATTTCTCGTGCAGGTGGACGCTTCGGCTGTAGGAATTGGAGCTGTACTGGCCCAAGGGGAGCCAAGAGAAGAGCTTCCTGTGCTGTACCTGAGTCGGAAGCTGTTGCCCAGGGAAACCAGGTATTCTACAATCGAAAAGGAGTGCCTGGCTATAAAGTGGGCCCTAGATAGCCTCCGTTACTACCTTCTTGGGAGGGAATTTGACCTGCACACGGACCACAGAGCACTGACCTGGATCCAGACCATGAAGGACCGGAATTCTCGTGTGACCAGGTGGTATCTGGAGCTCCAGCCCTTCAGGTTCTGTGTCCGTCACAAGGCAGGAAAAGAGAACGTTACTGCGGACTACCTATCAAGGCTCCCGAACATGGTCGCTTCAGGAGAGGAGGAAGGTAATGTGACGTAGAAGTCCGTCACTGGCCGCGGGCAGCATTTGGTTCTTTAACGCACACACATATTCATCACTCCTCCCTGCGCCATTATACCATAAGTTAACAATGTGGGTCGACACACAATTTAACTTCTGTCTTGGTGCATGCATTTCACACTTGTCAATGTTCATATTTGAGAGATACAATAATTATTATACTTATCAATGTTGTGGATGAGCGCATTGTTTGTTTGTTCTGTTCCTCTCTCTCCATCTCTGTAGCTTCTGGGTATGCTGGAAAAGGACCCGAGCTAAGGGAATTGGGTTGGCTTTATAGTGCCTGTCCCAAATGGCTCATTAATGCATATGGGCATATTGAAAGATATTGTCAGTAATGATGTAATGTTGTAAATGTTATGTTGTGATATTGTTTAAAACCGTGTTGCAATGTATATCCTTTAGTATGTTTAGTTCATGGAAAATGTAGGTTTGTATTGTTAATTGATTAATTAATTAGGGTTAATTGTTCTGAGGGGAGGGGCTAGCCCTACAAAAGGAGCCTCTCTCCAGTCTCTAAGGGGGATTTTTTTGGATTGAGCTGTGGTTGGGGCAGCATTGTTGTTAAGCTGTCCCATAAGGTAGACGTTGATGGCAGTACTGTTATTTTCTGTTCCGGAATCACTTGTAAATAAACACCTTTGCACAGAAGAACTTTTGCGGTTCCGCCATCTTTTTCTTTTTATAGAGGTTAGGTTATCCAGTTTAGCCATCTGGCCTACTCTACGTGACATTGACCAACTGGCTGGAGTGTTTAAGGACATATTCAATCTCTCTCTATCCCAGTCTGCTGTCCTCACATGCTTCAATATGTCCAGCATTGTTCCTGTACCCAAGAGAGCAAAAGGTTCTTCTGTCATCATG
The DNA here is from genome assembly GCF_018296145.1 of Oncorhynchus tshawytscha. Classification (NCBI taxonomy): domain Eukaryota; kingdom Metazoa; phylum Chordata; class Actinopteri; order Salmoniformes; family Salmonidae; genus Oncorhynchus; species Oncorhynchus tshawytscha. The sequence continues at coordinate 44,145,849 of NC_056447.1, read as the reverse complement.
AAGTGCTTTGAGTCAAGGATCATATCACCTCTACCTTACCTCACACCCTAGACCCACTTCAATTTGCACCTAAAACCCTCACAAACTTTTACAGATGCACAATTAAGAGCACCGTGTCGGGCCGTATCACCGCCTAGTACAGCAACTGCACCGCCGGCAAACGCAGGGCTCTCCAGATTGTGGTGCGGTCTGCCCAACGCATCACCGGAGGCCAACTATCTTCCCTTCATGACACCTACAGCACCTGATGTCACAGGAAGGCCAAACAGATCATCAAGGACAACAACCACCCAAGCCACCGCCTGTTCACCCCGTTCACCAAGAGACTGAAAAACAGCTTATATCTCAAGGCCATCAGAAGGGTAAATAGCCATCACCAGCACATTAGAGGCTGCTGCCATATATACATCGACATGAAATCACTGGTCACTTTAATAATGGAACACTAATCACTTTAATAATGTTTAAATATTTTGCATTACTCATCTCACATGTATATGCTGTATTCTGTCCTATTCCACTGTATCTTAGTCTATGCCGCTCTGACATTGCTCACCCAAATATTTATATATTCTTAATTCCATTCCTTTACTTGAGATTTGTGTGTATTGTGTGTATTATTGTGAAATGTTTAGATATTACTGCACTGTTGGAGCTAGAAACACAAGCATTTCACTACACCCACAATAACATCTGCTAAACACGTGTATGTGACAAATAAAATTTGAAATGATTTGAATTGTTGTAGGGGTCTTTACGTCAACGCTATTGTGTTTTGATGTACAGTCGTGACCAAAAGTTTTGAGAATTACACAAATATTAATTTCACAAAGTCTGCTGCCTCAGTTTGTATGATGGCAATTTGCATATACTCCAGAATGTTATGAAGAGTGATCAGATGAATTGCAATTGATTGTAAAGTCCCTCTTTGCCATGCAAATGAACTAAATCCCCACTGCATTTAAGCCCTGCCACAAAAGGACCAGCTGACATCATGTCAGTGATTCTCTCGTTAACACAGGTGTGAGTGTTGACAAGGACAAGGCTGGAGATCACTCTGTCATGCTGATTGAGTTCGAATAACAGACTGGAAGCTTCAAAAGGAGGGTGGTGCTTGGAATCATTGTTCTTCCTCTGTCAACCATGGTTACCTGGAAGCAAACACGTGCCGGCATCATTGCTTTGTACAAAAAGGGCTTCACAGGCAAGGATATTGCTGCCAGAAAGATTACACCTATATCAACCATTTATCAGATCATCAAGAATTTCTTGGAGGGCGGTTCAATTGAAAGTCCAGCAAGCACCTGGACCGTCTCCTAAAGTTGATTCAGCTGCGGGATCGGGGCACCACCAGTACAGAGTTTGCTCAGGAATGGCAGCAGGTAGGTGTGAGTGCATCTGCACGCACAGTGAGGCAAAGACTTTTGGAGGATGGCCTGGTGTCAAGTAGGGCAGCAAAGAAGATACTTATCTCCAGGAAAAACATCAGGGACAGACTGATATTCTGCAAAAGGAACAGGGATTGGACTGCTGAAGACTGGGGTAAAGTCATTTTTTCTGATGAATCCCCTTTCCGATTGTTTGGGGCACCTGGAAAAAAGCTTGTCCGGAGAAGACAAGGTGAGCGCTACCATCAGTCCTGTGTCATGCCAACAGTAAAGCATCCTGAGACCATTCATATGTAGGGTTGCTTCCCAGCCAAGGGAGTGGGTTCACTCACAATTTTGCCTCAGAACACAGCCATAAATAAAGAATGGTACCAACACATCCTCCGAGAGCAACTTCTCCCAACCATCCAGGAACAGTTTGGTGACGAACAATGCCTTTTCCAGCATGGAGCACCTTGCCATAAGGCAAAAGTGATAACTAAGTGGCTTGGGGAACATAACATCGATAATTTGGGTCCATGGCCAGGAAACTCCCCAGACCTTAGTCCCATTGAGAACTTGTGGTTAATCCTCAAGAGGCAGGTGGACAAACAAAAACCCACACATTCTGACGAACTCCAAGCATTGATTATGCAAGAATGGGCTGCCATCAGTCAGGATGTGGCCCAGAAGTTAATTGACAGCATGTCAGGGCGGATTGCAGAGATCTTGAAAAAGAAGTCAACTCTGCAAATATTGACTCTTTGCATCAACTTCATGTAATTGTCAATAAAAGCCTTTGACACTTATGAAATGCTTGTAATTATACTTCAGAATTCCATAGTAACATCTGACAAACATATCTAAAGAATTAATAAGGGTCCAGTAAACCAGACCAAAATGTTTTTCACTGTCAAGGAGAAGGGAGGGAGAGGTTCTGTCAAAATGTCATTAGTCAGGTGTTGGTCATAGCCCAGACAGAGAAGAACACTTTAACCAAATGAACTGAGAGGTATACTACACAGGACCAATGAGTTAACCAACTGAGTTGAGAGGGCTTTCACATTATCACAGGTAAGTCAAGGTATCACCAACATCCACATACTGATGAATAGGTATAGACATGTATAAGTCATTCACTAAATACCAGCAGTGAATGCAATGGCTTTCAATGGAACCTCCTTTGGCAACTACACAAAACCACATGTTTAGATACAGTACTATGTGGTAACCACACTCTTCAAGAGAAAACAAGTCACAAGACAGAACTACTGAAGATGGAAAAGAGCTTCCATCTCTCCAGGAGCTTCTATCTCAAACTGTTGAACAGCCATCGCCACCTCTCTTGTAGTAAGAGACAATGGTAGACTCACTAACAGAACACACACGCACACACACACACACACACCTCATACACATGCAGACTATTTTACTCAAGAGTTGGGGAGTAATCAGTTACATGTAATCTGATGACAAAAAAACAGTAGGTGTAATCAACTATATTACCAGCAAAAATATTGTCATCAGATAAGACACTGTTGAAAAACTAGATTACTTCTTGGATTACTTTTAAATTCAGAAATATTCAGGACATTTGCATAAAAATAAATTATGACACCTTTCTGTTTTCTCAATGACATTCAATTCAGCATTGAAAACAGTTGCAAGTTTAAGTTTGTTCCACCTAAGCAAGTCTGACCTCTGGTCAGAGACCACTATGACACACTAAAAGCGTTTGATGGATCCTTTTTGGTTGCCTACTGAGGGGAAAGGAATCCAAAAGTAACTGAGAGTAATCATTACGTTATTGAGTTTGGATAAGGTAACTAGTAACTAATTACATTTACAAGTAACCTAGCCAACCCTGTCTGTACTCAGATACACTCCCACACAAGCATTTGCCCATACTCACAAACACACACACAGGAAAAGCTGCTGTCGCATGAACATAGGGACATCAAACACAGGACCGTTTATTTTTTACTGTTTTTCACACTATGTATTCATGTACTGTATTCTTCTCATAACTCATTTTAATATATTTACAACTGTACATTGCATTTTGTTACTGTTTATATACTGGATTCTTGAAAGCTCACTGTAAGATCTGTACATTTCATTCATAGTATTTCTTTTGATTGTACATACCATTGGAGGATGGTGGGAGGAGCTATAGGAAGATGGGCTCATTGTAATGTCTGGAATGGAATAAATAGAAAGTATCAAACAGATGAAACATTTGGAAACCCCACGTTTGACTCCGTTCCATTGACCCCTCTATAACATCTGCTATGTCTGCAACTGTGTATGCAACCAATAAACTTTGATTTGACTGTTCCCAAGCCACCGTACAATGTTTACATACAGAAGCACTGAGACAGCACTTGTGAAGGTGGTAAATGACATTTTAATGGCATCGGACCGAGGCTCTGCATCTGTCCTCGTGCTCCTAGACCTTAGTGCTGCTTTTGATACCATCGATCACCACATTCTTTTGGAGAGATTGGAAACCCAAATTGGTCTACACGGACAAGTTCTGGCCTGGTTTAGATCTTATCTGTCGGAAAGATATCAGTTTGTCTCTGTGAATGGTTTGTCCTCTGACAAATCAACTGTAAATTTCGGTGTTCCTCAAGGTTCCGTTTTGGGACCACTATTGTTTTCACTATATATTTTACCTCTTGGGGATGTTATTCAAAAACATAATGTTAACTTTCACTGCTATGCGGATGACACACAGCTGTACATTTCAATGAAACATGGTGAAGCCCCAAAATTGCCCTTGCTAGAAGCATGTGTTTCAGACATAAGGAAGTGGATGGCTGCAAACTTTCTACTTTTAAACTCGGACAAAACAGAGATGCTTGTTCTAGGTCCCAAGAAACAAAGAGATCTTCTGTTGAATCTGACAATTAATCTTAATGGTTGTACAGTCGTCTCAAATAAAACTGTGAAGGACCTCGGCGTTACTCTGGACCCTGATCTCTCTTTTGAAGAACATATCAAGACCATTTCAAGGACAGCTTTTTTCCATCTACGTAACATTGCAAAAATCAGAAACTTTCTGTCCAAAAATGATGCAGAAAAATTAATCCATGCTTTTGTCACTTCTAGGTTAGACTACTGCAATGCTCTACTTTCCGGCTACCCGGATAAAGCACTAAATAAACTTCAGTTAGTACTAAATACGGCTGCTCGAATTCTGACTAGAACCAAAAAATTTGATCATATTACTCCAGTGCTAGCCTCTCTACACTGGCTTCCTGTCAAAGCAAGGGCTGATTTCAAGGTTTTACTGCTAACCTACAAAGCATTACATGGGCTTGCTCCTACCTATCTCTCTGATTTGGTCCTGCCGTACATACCTACACGTACGCTACGGTCACAAGACGCAGGCCTCCTAATTGTCCCTAGAATTTCTAAGCAAACAGCTGGAGGCAGGGCTTTCTCCTATAGAGCTCCATTTTTATGGAACAGTCTGCCTACCCATGTCAGAGACACAAACTCGGTCTCAACCTTTAAGTCCTTACTGAAGACTTATCTCTTCAGTGGGTCATATGATTGAGTGTAGTCTGGCCCAGGAGTGGGAAGGTGAACGGAAAGGCTCTGGAGCAACGAACCGCCCTTGCTGTCTCTGCCTGGCCGGTTCCCCTCTTCCCACTGGGATTCTCTGCCTCTAACCCTATTACAGGGGCTGAGTCACTGGCTTACTGGGGCTCTCTCTTGCCGTCCCTGGAAGGGGTGCGTCACCTGAGTGGGTTGATTCACTGATGTGGTCATCCTGTCTGGGATGGCGCCCCCCTTGGGTTGTGCCATGGCGGAGTTCTTTGTGGGCTATACTCAGCCTTGTCTCAGGATGGTAAGTTGGTGGTTGAAGATATCCCTCTAGTGGTGTGGGGGCTGTGCTTTGGCAAAGTGGGTGGGGTTATATCCTTCCTGTTTGGCCCTGTCCGGGGTGTCCTCGGATGGGGCCACAGTGTCTCCTGACCCCTCCTGTCTCAGCCTCCAGTATTTATGCTGCAGTAGTTAATGTGTCGGGGGCTAGGGTCAGTTTGTTATATCTGGAGTACCTCTCCTGTCCTATTCGGTGTCCTGTGTGAATCTAAGTGTGCGTTCTCTAATTCTCTCTTTCTCTCTCTCTCTCTCGGAGGACCTGAGCCCTAGGACCATGCCCCAGGACTACCTGACATGATGACTCCTTGCTGTCCCCAGTCCACCTGGCCATGCTGCTGCTCCAGTTTCAACTGTTCTGCCTTATTATTATACGACCATGCTGGTCATTTATGAACATTTGAACATCTTGGCCATGTTCTGTTATAATCTCCACCCGGCACAGCCAGAAGAGGACTGGCCACCCCACATAGCCTGGTTCCTCTCTAGGTTTCTTCCTAGGTTTTGGCCTTTCTAGGGAGTTTTTCCTAGCCACCGTGCTTCTACACCTGCATTGCTTGCTGTTTGGGGTTTTAGGCTGGGTTTCTGTACAGCACTTTGAGATATCAGCTGATGTACGAAGGGCTATATAAATAAATTTGATTTGAAGGCATGTTTAGACAATGCTTTGTGAATGCAAAGCTTACACACACCACAGAAGCCATTCACTTCATCAGTAAATATTCCCATCATTCTGGTGATGGGACTCTAATTTGACCGTCTTCCTAAGTCTGTGTGGGCTACCTTTCTCACATTGTGGGTCGTATAGCCTATTCACAATGGGAGAAGTAAATGCATGACAGCAAAATAATACGCCCAAGAAACAACATTGGAATGTACAGTGCTGTGTAGCACTTTTCCCTACTAAAGTGAAAGCTCAAGGGAGGAATGAACTTTATTGCGAATGTATGGGGCCCAAGAGATACTTGTTTGGGGATTTACTCTAGGCTTAGCTTCGACTTGCATCATGAAACCAATTCAAACAGTAACTCAAATACCAGGTGAAAAACAATAGCTAGTATTGAATATACAGTAAGCTAACCAACATACTGTAGCTGCACATTGCCTGAATGAACATCAGTCATTTAGTATAATCTATAACTTAGACAGAGTTGGCAATAAGTTAATGGACAGAAAACTCGACACTGTAATGACAGAGAGATATGAACCAAGTATTTAAACCATCCTTTCTTGGCATCAAGTTATCACTAATTGCATTAAAGCAGAAGATGACCTCTGTACTTTAGACGGGAGAAACACCAGCAACGATCTTCTCCTTGCTGTTGGCGCATCTTCCAACAAATGTGCTGCAGAATCAATTGAAGAAGAATTGAAGACCAAAAAAAGCGAACATGTTCCATTCAAAGCTGTTTACAGACCATATCACAAGATCAGAGCAGCAACACTTTCTCATAACACAAAAGTAGCACAGTACAAACAGTCTTCCCTGTATGCTTCCAGAATCAGTGCCTACCTGCTCCGGAGCCCAAATGTGATTAGAGCGGTAATGACACTGAGTCTCAGCCTGTAAGTGCACAGTGCACTGAGCACCACACAGAGAGAGCAGGCCAAAACGCAGACCCAGAGCATGTAAGTGAAGGAGGATTAGATTTCATTCAAAGCGGACACATTCCCGTCTCCCTCTGATTGATACCCGAAGTACAGTACAGTAAAAGGGAGGAATTTACCTGGACATAGACATGGAACACAGACTAGTTACTGAGGTATGCTCACCTTGCCTGGATGTACAGTAGTACAGTACAAGACAGGGGTTTACCTTAGAAACATTGAATACACTGAGGTTCTCTCCGTTATGTTAGCCATGTCCTGTGTGAAGTGGATATGATTCAGCAATAACATAATTAGAACATACCTTGTCTTGATAAAATTCACCCAAACATAGAAATGTAACTCATAGTGTGGCCTCTACTAGTGCATCGTCTCTAAATACTAATACAGTTGCAGCAAAGAAAAATAACACAGAGCAGTAATTTTTTTTGGAATACATGTATTCAAATGGTAAAAATAAACAGTAAAAATGGCTAGTTTAAGCCATGCTACAGAGGGATGTTCGAGATTATACAAGGCATATTCAGGATTATGTTGTTCTTATTTTACAAAGCAATATACATGAAGAGGCCAGTATATTAGGTACGCCAACCCGTTCACGAAAATGGTTTGCTCCTACAGACAGTGAGTCAAGTGGCCTGCTATATAAAGCTGGCAGACAGGCATCGAGGCATTCAGTTACTGTTCAATTGAACGTTATAATGGGCGAAACGAGTGACCTAAGCAGCTTTGAGCGTGGTATGATTGTCGGTGCCAGGCGTGCCGGTTCCAGTATCTCAGAAACACGTGCTTCTCACGCACGACAGTGTCTAGGGTTTACCGAGAATGGTGCAACAAACAAACAAAAATCCAGTCAGCGCCAGTTCTGTGGACGAAAACAGTTAATTGATAAGAGGTCGAAGGAGAATGGCAAGAATCATGTAAGCTAACAGGTGGGTCACAAACAGGCAAATAACAACGCAGTACAACAGTGGTGTGCAGAATGGCATCTTGTGAACACACAACTCTTTGGTCCTTGTCACGGATGGGCTATTATAGCAGGCGACCACACCGGGTTCCACTCCTATCAGCTAAAAACAAGAAGAAGTGGCTCCAGTGGGCACGCCATCACCAACACTGGACAATTGAGGAGTGGACAAACATCGCCTGGTCCGACAAATCCTGGTTCCTTTTGCGTCATGCTGATGGCAGAGTCAGAATTTGGCATAAGCAACATGAGTCCATGGCCCCATCCTGCCTGGTGTCAATGGTACAGGCTGGTGGCGGTGGTGTAATGGTGTGGGGAATGTTTTCTGGCACACGTTAGGTCCCTTGATACCAATTGAGCAACATTTCATGCCTGAAGAATTCTATTCTGGAGGCAAAGGGGGGTCTGACGCGATACTAGATGGGTGTTCCTAATAAGCTGGCCACTGAGTGTATATACAGTATAGCATATGGACCGAAATAACGTAGCTGTATATTCTTTCTAAGTAGATTTTGAGAATGTACATATCAAGGCATTGAATGAAGCTGGAGGTTTCTCTGCTAGAGTGATATGATAATATCCAGATCCTTGGGTTAGTTCTACCCTCTAGGGTTCATTTTGGACACCACATCTTTACATTCAAATCAATCATTCTTCACTGAAAGTTCGTCATACAGTCCAAGTATCCCCATCACACAATATGGCTCAGCCAAAGTAGGCTACATAGAGCATGTCATCTACTTTGTTGCCACAACAACATACAGATTATAAATGGATAAAGCAAATGTAATGCAAATTCAATGCAAAATAAGTCACCACCTTTATTTAATGTATTATTAGACTAGTTTGGCATAGAGCACATTGTATCATAGGCAGAATATTACAAAAAATAAGCCCCACAATAACATGCTGTGGAAAGTTCAGTTTGTGGTGAAATGAATCACTGACATATTTTCTTGTGTTGCTTTAAATTCCAAGCACGATTGAAACTCTTCCCACAATTAGAGCAGAGGTAAGGTTTCTCTCCAGTGTGTAGTCGGATGTGTGCTCTTAAATGTCCTGGCAGAAAGAAACTCTTGTCACAGTAAGTACATGTGTGCCGTCGTTCCCCCTTGTGAAATAGCAGGTGCATTCTGAGTCCTTGAGCGTGATGGTATCCCTTCCCACAATCAGGGCATTTATGTGGTTTCTCTCCTGTGTGAATGCGCATATGAAGCCGTAATGTCTTTGCGATGTTGAATGTCTTGCCACACTCCTTACAAGAGAATGACCTCTCTCCTGTGTGGGTTAACATATGAACCTTCAAGGAGCTGGCCTGCGTAAATGTTTTACTGCACTCTTTGCAAGAGAACGGTGTCTCCCCTGTGTGAGTGCGGCGGTGTATTCTCAAACCTCCGATCTGTTTGAATTTTTTACCACACTCCTCACAAGTGTGGGACTTAACATTGGAATGAACTTGTTTATGTCTGGCCAGTTGGGTGAGGTTAAGAAAGCTTTTTCCACACTCCTCACAGAGGCAGGATTTTTCTGGTTTGGGCCTGTGTGTGTACTGGTGCCTCTGAAGACCATCCAGAAGGCCAAAGCTCTTCCCACACTCCTCACAAGAATGCGGTTTGATACCAGTATGGTTTGACTGATGCTCTTGCAATATGGACAGTGTGGAGAAGCTTCGCCCACATTCAGGGCAGGGGAAGGCTGTTCTGTGTACTTGCTTCTGATGCTTTCGCAGACGGTACTCTGAAACAAAACTTTTCCCACATTCAGAGCAAGGCAATGCTTTTTCCTCTCCATGCGCTGCTGACATATGCATTTTCAAGTTGTAGAGGAGTGTGTAGCTCTTCCCACACTGAGAGCAGATGTGGGGACCCTCATGGACTTTCATATGTTCTTTAAGGAACTTCAGCACACTGTAGCTCTTTCCACAGTCGTGGCAGGTGTGCAGCTTCTCCCCTTGGTGATTTAGCTGATGATTCTTTAAGCTCTCTGGTCGGGTAAAATTCTTCCCACAGGCGGTGCAAACATGTGGTCTTTCCCCGCTATGTGTTGTCATGTGCCTTTTTAAGCGAGATGCTGAACAGAATTTCCTATCGCACTCGGTGCAACCGTGATTCTTCTCACCGTGCGTTGTCAGGTGCTTCCTTAGGCACGGTGCAGATCGGAAGCTCTTTTCGCATTTCGTGCAACAGTATGTTCTGTCAGCATCATGCATTGTTAGGTGCTGCTTTAAGAGCGATGCATAAGGGAAGCTCTTCTCACAAGTTATGCAATAGTGTAGGGTTTTATCAGTGTGCCTAATCTGGTGTTTTTTCAAATGTAAGGCGGTACGGAAGCTCTTGTCACACTGTGTACAAGAGAAAGACTCTGAATCAGACTCAGAATCCTCCTGTGATAAATCAGAACTGTCTGCTTGGTTTGCTGGCTGATCACTTAGATTCTCTTCTTCCACTGTGTTCATCTGTTGAGTGTACTCAATGCGCACCTCATCTATTTCAATCTTTATTTCAGGTGAATCAGTGTTATTTGCCTTGTTCTCTGGATCATTGCGGCTTTGGTGTTCATTAATCAAGTTCTCCATCTTGATAGACGGAGGAAGGGGTGCAGTCTAATTTTCTGTCTGGGGAAAGTGACAGAACATAATGTGTGAAGAGAATATCATATAAAAAGGCATGGCTAATGCAAACAAGACCTCACTTGACACAGACGTTCAATGTTTCATGGTGTTGTGGATGTGGGCGACCACAGATTTCAAAGCAAAAAGTGTACGAACTAAACCAAACGTGAACGTTTGCTGACTAGCTAGCCAGCCAGCTAATTGGCTAGTTTGATTGCCTGCAGTGCTCATACCGAATGGAAAGACAAGATTGTTGGTTTAGCTATATGACTCAACCAGAATGCACAACACCAAAACACACAAAACTGCTGCTAACACCTAGACAAGTCAAAATACCTTTCGCTATGTTCGTTTTTGGACAAAAACAACGGCGCAAAAATCAGCGTCTCGTCAGCAACACTAAAAAAGTACTTCCTGGTCACGACATTTCGTAAATTTTCAAAATAAAAGTCCCCCACATAATAGTAGAAAAGTGTCATCAACATGTCTTTAATTATGATGTCTAAAAAAATAATTGTCTAAACATGAACAAATAAGTACTTCCGGGTCACGGCTTTGTGGAATCTTTCAGAATAAGACTTTGTACATTAATAATTAGGGCAAAAATGATGGAAAATGTGCACAATTATTAATATATTGTATAATAGTTATCATACAAAGAATTTTTGAAAGATTTTCTAAAATATATTACATGATTAAAAAATATATTTGGTGAGCAATGTTTCTTTGTCTATGTTCTCTATAATTTATTGGACTGTACACACACACACACACACACACACACACACACACACACACACACACACACACACACACACACACACACACACACAACATATATATATATATATATATATATATATATATATATATATATATATATATATATATATATATAAAGCATATATATACTAAAGCTCCTTAGCTGAATGGACCCCCCTTTTACTGCGAAATAAAGGTTACATTTAAATATATATATGCATATAAAGGGGGGTCCATTCAGCTAAGGAGCAGTTTTAGTTTCCAAATTCACAGATATTACACCCCAGCATTGTCGCTGCTCATTTTGAGGCCCTTAAAAAGTAGCCAACCAGCTGAAATCCAATCCGTATTCCATATTGGACACAGGGCCAGTTTGTATTGCATGGCCTGGTGCCCCGGGTGGGTGGAGATTTCACTTAAGGGCCAATGGAATGGTCTAAAATGTGCAAACTCTGGCCATTCGGTGCAAGCAAAACATACATATTGGACCGTACACAATTTACTGTACACTGTGTCACAGTAAAAGAGTTGTCCATTCAACTCATGAGCACCTCTAGTTTCCAAATCTAGTTTCCAAATGAGCACCTCTAGTTTCTACCTCTAGTTTCCAAGTTTACAGGTGCTCCTAAGTAGAATGGACCCCCCTTTTACTGTGATATAATATACAGAAAATTGTTTACGGTGTAATATCTACGTACAACATGAAAAAAACGATTGGATTTCAGCTGATTGCCAAAATTAAGGGCCACAAAATTAGCAGTGACGATGATTGGGGTGTAATTCTGTGTATTTGGAAACTAGAGGTGCTCCTGAGTAGAATGGACTCCCATTAACTGCGACGCAATGTACAGGAAATTGTATACAGTGTAATATGAATTATATAACACTATGTACAGTACAATATGAATGACAGAACATTGTGTACAGTGCAATATGAATGACAGAACATTGTGTACAGTGCAAAATGAATGACAGAATATTGTGTAGTGTAGTATGAATGGGCTAAATAACAACAGGATTTAAATATGTGTTCTAAAGTTGATTATTATATTTATAATATTAGTGGTAGTAGTAGTGCTATTACTATTATTAATAATACTAGCATTATAAATAATGTTTAGTTATTTTTATTGCTGTTGTTATCATCATAACCATTCATCTCAATGCTGTTAACAATATTGCCAATGCTATAATATTATTTGTGCTATTAAGGCTATTAACTATTTAGATTTTTTGAAATTGTTAAACAAAATGTAAGTCTGCTAACATTTCCATTTAAAATGTTACGAGTTTCGACCATTTGTATAATTTTTTACGACCATTGCGACATTTTTATTTTGGAAATCGCCTTGGTCACGGCCTTATTTCTCGCTAGGTCTTGCTTATTCTTGCTGGCGTCTCAAACGTTCACTTACGTGGAGCAAAACACAGCATGCTTCATAAAGTCGGCTTCCTTTTCCGACGAAAAGAAACAGTGGACACTTTGGCGCCATCTGATGTGCAGGAGGCGCAAGCAGGAGTTATCAACCTGGGCCCGGTTTCCCAAAAGCATTTGACTAAATTAATCTTCAGAACCTTCGTAGGAGCATCCATCGTTAAATCTCCGATCGTTTTCTCCCAAAACACTTGAAAACGCTCGTAATCTAACTCCTGCCTCAGACCACACATAGAACAGCTAAATGCGTCGTTGGATGCTGTTTTATCCTCCCGCCTCACTTTATACACTGGAGATATCCTCTAAGAATAAAATTACATGGTTTATCTGCCTCTCCGAGACCACCAATAACTACAGAACAAAGTTGACTACAAATAAAAGTTGCCAATGTCTTTGCACTTGATACAAACAATGCTTCAAATTAAAACCCGAGATGACTGCATTGAAATGTAAATTGCCTACATTATGCTATAGGCCTATTTCATTCAAATTGAAATACATTTCATGTTCACTCAATTGAGTTCTATTTTGCAACTTGTATATTCTACTGTCTCTAATTAAGAGATAATGTCCAGGAAGCCGATGTTTAGAGTGTCAGGCCCAAGATCATTACTAATAGAAAGGCAATCCAAATTATGATGTAGCTAGTTTTGACAGTGCAGCTACAGTTTGACTGACATTGTGAAATCTCCAATTAGAATAAAGTGTTGTTGTTTTCCTCCCACGCACTACATGCAGTTGAGAGGTCTATAGTTGGCTGAGAATAAACATTCACCAAAACGACTGCTCATAGCGCATATTTTCAAGCAACAAACATTGAAAATACAAGACAGTGCTCTATTTTTCCCCTTGCCTTTCCGTACCTGAGATAACAGTCCACAATTCACTATCAGCTCTGACACCCAGGATCACCCTCCTGCTCAGGTTAGACATTCTCTGTCCGATGATGGCTTGCAGACCTTCTGACCTTCTGGTACCTATCACAACTATCAGCCCAGTGTCTGACCTTCTGGTACCTAGCCCAACTGTCAGCCCAGTGTCTGACCTTCTGGTACCTACCCCAACTGTCAGCCCAGTGTCTGACCTTCTGGTACCTACCCCAACTATCAGCCCAGTGTCTGACCTTCTGGTACCTACCCCAACTGTCAGCCCAGTGTCTGACCTTCTGGTACCTATCCCAAATATCAGCCCAGTGTCTGACCTTCTGGTACCTATCCCAAATATCAGCCCAGTGTCTGACCTTCTGGTACCTACCCCAACTGTCAGCCCAGTGTCTGACCTTCTGGTACCTATCCCAAATATCAGCCCAGTGTCTGACCTTAGCTTCTCTGAGGGTCTTCTCTCCCTGAAGATGGTCCGCTTTAACCCTTGAGGGAGAACGCCACCCTGGAATATCCAGAGTATCCATTAATCCATTTGATATTCTAGTTAGGCCAATGTTAACTTCCACTCTGCCTGTGCCAATGAATGCTTTTCTAATAAAGCTTTCTTACAGTTAAACATGTGGTGTCAGTTTGTGTTAGAATAGAACAATATAGAACCCATTTAACAATAATAGAACACATTTGTCTTCATTGGATTTGTTGAATCAAATGTTTTTGTATGTGACAGGTTGATGCTGAATATATTACAACAGAAAGTAACATTTAAATCCCACTCAGAAGCTCCTCTACTTTGTTTATGACTGGACTATGAGGTACAGTTAGTAGCATGTGCCAGATCTTTGTACTGACCAAGGAGAGATATTGAGAAGGAGTGAGTGCTGACTGGACTAAGAAAAGTTCCAATTCAAATTCTTATTAACCCAGAGGAGGCACATCTGACACACCATTGTCTCACATTTCCCCACAACAATTTGTACTACAGTATTTGAAATGGGTTCCGTCAGGACCTATCCCTGCTGTAACAACACATTATATCCCACAGGGGGCACTAAAGGTATGGACAGGATGTTGAGGTTGGAAAGCAGAGAGGAGCAGAGTGCAGTACACACATACTATCAGAACACTTTGTACCTTGAACACCATCTGAACTTCCTCACATCCTCAATTATTTAAATTGAAGAAAATCTAAGACCCGCTCTGACATGGTCATCTTCAGGCTGATATGGTTTCAAATGACAATTACAGTAAAGGTAGCAGGAGGAAATGATGCTCTTATTAATGAAGGACTTCAATTGGTCGTAAGGACAGTACGTTAATAGATGATGATCCCTTGGGTTTTCACAGTCCATCATGATAAATACTTTTTTTGGCAACTTTCGTATTGTTGTCTGAGGTCCAATATGAAACATATTTGCTCCACCAAAGCTCTGAGGTTATGAGCATTATCGAGGCAGCGCTCAAGTTTACAACCTCTCCCTCAACGTGAGTAAGACGAAGGAGCTGATTGTTGACTACAGGAAAGGGAGGGCCGAACAGGTCCCCATTAACATCGATGGGTCTGTAGTGGAGCGGGTCGTGAGTTTCAAGTTCCTTGGTGTCCACATCACCAAAAAACCTTCTGACCTTCTGGTACCTACCACAACTATCAGCCCAGTGTCTGACCTTCTGGTACCTACCCCAACTGTCAGCCCAGTGTCTGACCTTCTGGTACCTACCCCAACTGTCAGCCCAGTGTCTGACAGCGCTCAAGTTTACAACCGTGAGTTGTCTATCACGGTCCAAAAACACCAATGCAGTCGTGGAGAGGCACAACAACACCTTTTCTCCCTCAGGAGACTGAAAAGATTTGGCATGGGTCCCCAGATCCTCAAAAAGTTCTATAGCTGGACCATCGAGAGCATCCTGACTGGTTGCATCACCGCCTGGTATGGCAACTACTCTGCATCTCACCGTAAGGCACTACAAAGGGTAGTGCATACGGCCATGTACATCACTGGGGCCAAGCTTCCTGCCATCCAGGACCTATATACCAGGCGGTGTCAGAGGAAGGCCCAAAAACTTGTCAAAGACTCCAGTCACCCAAGTCATAGACTGTTCTCTCTGCTACCGCACGGCAAGAAATACCGGAGCACCAAGTCTAGGACCAAAAGGCTCCTTAACAGCTTCTACCCCCAAGCCATAAGACTGCTGAACAATTAATCAAATAGCCATCTGGACTATTTACTTTGACCCCCCCCCCTTTTGTTTTTATACTGCTGCTACTCGCTGTTTATTATCTATGCATAGTCACTTTGCACGTACCTACATCTACAAATTACCTCGACTAACCTGTACCTCTATATAGCCTCATTTCTGTTATTTTATTGTGTTACTTTTTATAAAACATTTACTTTAGTTTATTCTGTAAATATTTTCTTAATTCCATTTCTTGAACTGCATTGTCGGTTAAGAGCTAGTAAGTTAGCATTTCACAGTAAGGTTGTATTCGGCCCATGTGACAAATAGAATTTGATTCGACTGGATACCAAATTTCTGTAGACATGTATATGGGGCAGTGCAAAAACTCACAGAGATCAACATTAACATTGCACTATAAGTTCAGTCATGCATTGCACCCAGTTTCTCTCTAAAGATGTGCATGAGGAAGTTATGACCAATCAATTTGCGGTGTATAAATAGCTTCAGAACTGGTTCAAGAAAGACAAAAAAAAGAGAGAGAAAAAAAGCATATAAGGAAGTTGGCTTACGGACATTTAAACACTTTCCATCATACTCTCAGGAAAGTTAGGTTAAGTTGGGCTACATGTAGTTAAAAGTGTATCACTCTTATTGAAACATAACTTTTGTTATTTTACAGTTTCACTTCATGGTGCAATTATTTGCATAAACTTGTGATTTTCGTTTCCCAGCCGGCAGTGAAGGCATTAACTAGCTGTGTGCCTGCTCATTTCACTAGCACGCACACATCCATCTAAAGCAGCCGAAAGAGAGGTGTTCTCCACTGCTGAATAACACAGACCAGGTAAGAGCAGCTTCAAACCTAACACACACGCATATGAATGCATACACCTTTGTTTATGTAGTGTGCACACCTACTGTAACTACAGTATATTCAGAAAGTATTCATACCCCTTGACTTTGTGTGGTGTTACAGCCAGAATTTAAAATGGATTAAGTACAATTATAATAACAGAAGGTGAGACCCAGATGCAGATGGTTTGAGCTCTGATATTTATTATAGTCCAAGGGGTAGGCAAAAGGCAGGTCGGGGACAGGCAAGAGTTCATAACCAGGTCAGAGTCCAAAACAGTACAGGGCGGTAGGCAGGCTCTGGGTCAGTGGCAGGCAGAATGGTCAGGCAGCCAGGCACAGAGTCAGGATGGGCAAGGGTCAGAACCAGAAGGACGAGAAAAACAGAGACTGGGAAAAACAGGAGCTTGAAGCGGGCTGTCCATGCTCGGGCAACCATCAAACCTAACTGAACTGGAGATGTTTTGTAAGGAGGAATTGTCCAAAATACCTTCATCCAGAATCCAGACACTCATTAGAGGCTATGGGAAGTGTCTAAAGGGTGTTATTTTAGCAAAAGGAGGCTCTACTAAATATTGATGTGATTTTTCTATTGGGGTGCCCAAATTTATGCACCTGTCTAATTTTGTTTTGATGCATATTGCACATTTTCTGTTAATCCAATAAACCTCATTTCACTACTGAAATATTACTGTGTCCATCAGTTATTTGATAGATCAAAATGACATTTCTGTGGATCTGTTGGGGTGGTATGTGATTTGGAGTGGGTCCAGGGTGTCTTGAATGATGGTGTTGATGTGAGCCATGACCAGCCTTTCAACGCATTTCATGGCTACAGACGTGATTGTAATTTAGAGTTAGAGTTATTGAAGTGATTATGCATTGATAATAACAGAGGTTAGCAGCGGCGTAAAAGAGGGGTTGGGGGGGCTATGCAAATAGTCTGGGTAGCCATTTGAATAGATGTTCAGGAGTCTTAGGGCTTGGGGGTAGGAGCTGTTTAGAAGCCTTTTGGACCTAGACTTGGTGCACCGGTACCGCTTGCTGTGCAGTAGCAGAGAGAACAGTCTATGACTAGGGTGGCTGGAGTCTTTGACAATTTTTAGGGCCTTCCTCTGACACCGCCTGGTATAGAGGTCCTGGATGGCAGGAAGCTTGGCCCCAGTGATGTACTGGGCCATACGCACTACCCTCTGTAGTGCCTTGCGGTTGGAGGCCGAGCAGTTGCCATATCAGGCAGTGATGCAAACTGTAGAAGCTTTTGAGGATCTAAGGACTCATGCCAAATCTTTTCAGTCTCCTGAGAGGGAATAGGTTTTGTTGTGCCCTCTTTACGACTGTCTTGATGTGCTTGGACCATGTTAGTTTGTTGGTTATGTGGACATCAAGGAACTTGAAGCTCTCAACCTGCTCCACTACAGACCCGTCAATGAGAATGGGGGCGTGCTCGGTCCTCCTTTTCCTGTAGTCCACAATCATCTCCATTGTCTTGATCATGTTGAGGGAGAGGTTATTGTCCTAGCACCACACGGCCAGGTCTTTGACCTCCTCCCTATAGGCTGTCTCGTCGTTGTTGGTGACCAGGCCTACCACTGTTGTGTCATCGGCCAACTTATTAATGGTGTTGTAGTTGTGCCTGGCCATGCAGTCATGAGTGAACATGGAGTACAGGAGGGGACTGAGCACGTACCCCTGAGGGGCCCCCGTGTTGAGGATCAGCATGGCGGATGTGTTGTTATCGGCCTTACCACCAGGGTACGGCCTGTCAGGAAGTCCAGGATCCAGTTGCAGAGGGAGGTGTTTAGTCCCAGGGTCCTTAGCTTAGTGATGAGCTTTGAGGGCACTATGGTGTTGAACACTAAGCTGAAGTCAATTAATAATATTCTCACATCGATGTTCCTTTTGTCCGGCTGAGAAAGGGAAGTCTGGAGTGCAATAGAGATTGCATCATCTGTGGATCTGTTAGGTTGGTATGCAAATTGGAGTGGGTCAAGTGTTTCTGTGATAATGGTGTTGATGTGAGCCATGAACAGCATTTCAAAGCACTTCATGGCTACAGTGCTACGGGTCGGTAGTCATTTAGACAGGTTATCTTAGATTTCTTATAGGTTTGAGTTTTTGCTCAAGAGGATAGAGTTATGGTCAGATTTGCCAAATAGAGGGTGACAGAGAGCTTTGTATGCATCTCTGTGTGTGGAGTAAAAGTGATCTAGAGTTTTTTTCACCAATAGAGGCACAGGTGACATGCTGGTAGAAATTAGGTAAAACGGATTTCAGTTTTCCTACATTAAAGTCACCTGTCACTAGAAGCGCCGCCTCTGGCCAAGAATGTTCTTGTTTGCTTATGGCCCTAGAAAGCTTGTGAGTGTGGTCTTAGGTTAATAGACATCTATGAAAAATATAGATGAAAACTATCTTCAAATCAAATCAAATTTTATTTGTCACATACACATGGTTAGCAGATGTTAATGCGAGTGTAGCGAAATGCTTGTGCTTCTAGTTCCGACAATGCAGTAATAACCAACAAGTAATCTAACTAACAATTCCAAAACTACTGTCTTATACACAGTGTAAGGGGATAAGAATATGTACATAAGGATATATGAATGAGTGATGGTACAGAGCAGCATAGGCAAGATACAGTAGCTGATATCGAGTACAGTATATACATATGAGATGAGTATGTAAACAAAGTGGCATAGTTAAAGTGGCTAGTGATACATGTATTACATAAGGATGCAGTCGATGATATAGAGTACAGTATATACGTATGCATATGAGATGAATAATGTAGGGTAAGTAACATTATATAAGGTAGCATTGTTTATATATTTACATCATTTCCCATCAATTCCCATTATTAAAGTGGCTGGAGTTGAGTCAGTGTCATTGTCAGTGTGTTGGCAGCAGCCACTCAATGTTAGTGGTGGCTGTTTAACAGTCTGATGGCCTTGAGATAGAAGCTGTTTTTCAGTCTCTCGGTCCCAGCTTTGATGCACCTGTACTGACCTCGCCTTCTGGATGATCAAATCAAATCAAATCAAATGTATTTATATAGCCCTTCGTACATCAGCTGATATCTCAAAGTGCTGTACAGAAACCCAGCCTAAAACCCCAAACAGCAAGCAATGCAGGTGTAGAAGCATGGTGGCTAGGAAAAACTCCCTAGAAAGGCCAAAACCTAGGAAGAAACCTAGAGAGGAACCAGGCTATGTGGGGTGGCCAGTCCTCTTCTGGCTGTGCCGGGTGGAGATTATAACAGAACGTGGCCAAGATGTTCAAATGTTCATAAATGACCAGCATGGTCGAATAATAATAAGGCAGAACAGTTGAAACTGGAGCAGCAGCACAGTCAGGTGGAATTTGAAACTGGAGCAGCAGCATGGCCAGGTGGACTGGGGACAGCAAGGAGTCATCATGTCAGGTAGTCCTGGGGCATGGTCCTAGGGCTCAGGTCAGTTGAAACTGGAACAGCAGCATGGCCAGGTGGACTGGGGACAGCAAGGAGTCATCATGTCAGGTAGTCCTGGGGCATGGTCCTAGGGCTCAGGTCCTCCGAGAGAGAGAAAGAAAGAGAGAAGGAGAGAATTAGAGAACGCACACTTAGATTCACACAGGACACCGAATAGGACAGGAGAAGTACTCCAGATATAACAAACTGACCCCAGCTCCCCGACACATAAACTACTGCAGCATAAATACTGGAGGCTGAGACAGGAGGGGTCAGGAGACACTGTGGCCCCATCCGAGGACACCCCCGGACAGGGCCAAACAGGAAGGATATAACCCCACCCACTTTGCCAAAGCACAGCCCCCACACCACTAGAGGGATATCTTCAACCACCAACTTACCATCCTGAGACAAGGCTGAGTATAGCCCACAAAGATCTCCGCCACGGCACAACCCAAGGGGGGCGCCAACCCAGACAGGATGACCACAACAGTGAATCAACCCACTCAGGTGACGCACCCCCTCCAGGGACGGCATACAGTGACTCAGCCCCTGTAATAGGGTTAGAGGCAGAGAATCCCAGTGGAAAGAGGGGAACCGGCCAGGCAGAGACAGCAAGGGCGGTTCGTTGCTCCAGAGCCTTTCCGTTCACCTTCCCACTCCTGGGCCAGACTACACTCAATCATATGACCCACTGAAGAGATGAGTCTTCAGTAAAGACTTAAAGGTTGAGACCGAGTTTGCGTCTCTGACATGGGTAGGCAGACCGTTCCATAAAAATGGAGCTCTATAGGAGAAAGCCCTGCCTCCAGCTGTTTGCTTAGAAATTCTAGGGACAATTAGGAGGCCTGCGTCTTGTGACCGTAGCGTACGTGTAGGTATGTACGGCAGGACCAAATCAGAGAGATAGGTAGGAGCAAGCCCATGTAATGCTTTGTAGGTTAGCAGTAAAACCTTGAAATCAGCCCTTGCTTTGACAGGAAGCCAGTGTAGTGAGGCTAGCACTGGAGTAATATGATCAAATTTTTTGGTTCTAGTCAGGATTCTAGCAGCCGTATTTAGCACTAACTGAAGTTTATTTAGTGCTTTATCTGGGTAGCCGGAAAATAGAGCATTGCAGTAGTCTAACCTAGAAGTGACAAAAGCATGGATTAATTTTTCTGCATCATTTTTGGACAGAAAGTTTCTGATTTTTGCAATGTTACGTAGATGGAAAAAAGCTGTCCTCGAAATGGTCTTGATATGTTCTTCAAAAGAGAGATCAGGGTCCAGAGTAACGCCGAGGTCCTTCACAGTTTTATTTGAGACGACTGTACAACCATTAAGATTAATTGTCAGATTCAACAGAAGATCTCTTTGTTTCTTGGGACCTAGAACAAGCATCTCTGTTTTGTCCGAGTTTAATAGTAGAAAGTTTGCAGCCATCCACTTCCTTATGTCTGAAACACATGCTTCTAGCGAGGGCAATTTTGGGGCTTCACCATGTATCAAAAAGGAATTTCGGATTGTTCTTATTTTCCTCAATTAAGTTAGAAAAATAGGATGATCGAGCAGCAGTAAGGGCTCTTCGGTACTGCACGGTACCGTCCTTCCAAGCTAGTCGGAAGACTTCCAGTTTGGTGTGGCGCCATTTCCGTTCCAATTTTCTGGAAGCTTGCTTCAGAGCTCGGGTATTTTCTGTGTACCAGGGAGCTAGTTTCTTATGAGAAATGTTTTTAGTTTTTAGGGGTGCAACTGCATCTAGGGTATTGCGCAAGGTTAAATTGAGATCCTCCGTTAGATGGTTAACTGATTTTTGTCCTCTGGCGTCCTTGGGTAGGCAGAGGGAGTCTGGAAGGGCATCAAGGAATCTTTGTGTTGTCTGTGAATTTATAGCACGACTTTTGATGTTCCTTGGTTGGGGTCTGAGCAGATTATTTGTTGCAATTGCAAACGTAATAAAATGGTGGTCCGATAGTCCAGGATTATGAGGAAAAACATTAAGATCCACCACATTTATTCCATGGGACAAAACTAGGTCCAGCGTATGACTGTGACAGTGAGTGGGTCCAGAGACATGTTGTACAAAACCCACTGAGTCGATGATGGCTCCGAAAGCCTTTTGGAGTGGGTCTGTGGACTTTTCCATGTGAATATTAAAGTCACCAAAGACTAGAATATTATCTGCTATGACTACAAGGTCCGATAGGAATTCAGGGAACTCAGTGAGAAACGCTGTATATGGCCCAGGAGGCCTGTAAACAGTAGCTATAAAAAGTGATTGAGTAGGCTGCATAGATTTCATGACTAGAAGCTCAAAAGACGAAAACGTCGTCTTTTTTTTTTTTTTTGTAAATTGAAATTTGCTATCGTAAATGTTAGCAACCCCTCCGCCTTTGCGGGATGCACGGGGATATGGTCACTAGTGTAGCCAGGAGGTGAGGCCTCATTTAAAACAGTAAATTCATGAGGCTTAAGCCATGTTTCAGTCAGGCCAATCACATCAAGATTATGATCAGTGATTAGTTCATTGACTATAATTGCCTTTGAAGTAAGGGATCTAACATTAAGTAGCCCTATTTTGAGATGTGAGGTATCATGATCTCTTTCAGTAATGACAGGAATGGAGGTGGTCTTTATCCTAGTGAGATTGCTAAGGCGAACACCGCCATGTTTAGTTTTGCCCAACCTAGGTCGAGGCACAGACACGGTCTCAATGGTGATAGCTGAGCTGACTACACTGACTGTGCTAGTGGCAGACTCCACTATGCTGGCAGGCTGGCTA
Source organism: Oncorhynchus tshawytscha (assembly GCF_018296145.1). Taxonomy (NCBI): domain Eukaryota; kingdom Metazoa; phylum Chordata; class Actinopteri; order Salmoniformes; family Salmonidae; genus Oncorhynchus; species Oncorhynchus tshawytscha. The sequence continues at coordinate 44,123,079 of NC_056447.1, read as the reverse complement.
ACAGCCTGCTGCCTGGCCTGCACCCTATTTCATTGTGAAGCTAGAGGAGTTAGAGCCCTGTCTATGTTGGTAGATAAGATGAGAGCACCCCTCCAGCTAGGATGGAGTCCGTCACTCCTCAGCAGGTCAGGCTTGGTCCTGTTTGTGGGTGAGTCCCAGAAAGAGGGCCAATTATCTACAAATTCTATCTTTTGGGAGGGGCAGAAAACAGTTTTCAACCAGCGATTGAGTTGTGAGACTCTGCTGTAGAGCTCATCACTCCCCCTAACTGGGAGGGGGCCAGAGACAATTACTCGATGCCGACACATCTTTCTAGCTGATATGCACGCAGAAGCTATGTTGCACTTGGTGATCTCTGACTGTTTCATCCTAACATCGTTGGTGCCGACGTGGATAACAATATCTCTATACTCTCTACACTCGCCAGTTTTAGCTTAAGCCAGCACCATCTTCAGATTAGCCTTAACGTCGGTAGCCCTGCCCCCGGGATGATAGCGGGGTGAACAGGCAGTGGCTCGGGTGGTTGATGTCCTTGATGATCTTTATGGCCTTCCTGTAACATCGGGTGGTGTAGGTGTCCTGGAGGGCAGGTAGTTTGCCCCCGGTGATGCGTTGTGCAGACCTCACTACCCTCTGGAGAGCCTTACGGTTGAGGGCGGAGCAGTTGCCGTACCAGGCGGTGATACAGCCCGCCAGGATGCTCTCGATTGTGCATCTGTAGAAGTTTGTGAGTGCTTTTGGTGACAAGCCGAATTTCTTCAGCCTCCTGAGGTTGAAGAGGCGCTGCTGCGCCTTCTTCACGATGCTGTCTGTGTGAGTGGACCAATTCAGTTTGTCTGTGATGTGTATGCCGAGGAACTTAAAACTTGCTACCCTCTCCACTACTGTTCCATCGATGTGGATAGGGGGTGTTCCCTCTGCTGTTTCCTGAAGTCCACAATCATCTCCTTAGTTTTGTTGACGTTGAGTGTGAGGTTATTTTCCTGACACCACACTCCGAGGGCCCTCACCTCCTCCCTGTAGGCCGTCTCGTCGTTGTTGGTAATCAAGCCTACCACTGTTGTGTCGTCCGCAAACTTGATGATTGAGTTGGAGGCGTGCGTGGCCACGCAGTCGTGGGTGAACAGGGAGTACAGGAGAGGGCTCAGAACGCACCCTTGTGGGGCCCCAGTGTTGAGGATCAGCGGGGAGGAGATGTTGTTGCCTACCCTCACCACCTGGGGGCGGCCCGTCAGGAAGTCCAGTACCCAGTTGCACAGGGCGGGGTCGAGACCCAGGGTCTCGAGCTTGATGACGAGCTTGGAGGGTACTATGGTGTTGAATGCCGAGCTGTAGTCGATGAACAGCATTCTCACATAGGTATTCCTCTTGTCCAGATGGGTTAGGGCAGTGTGCAGTGTGGTTGAGATTGCATCGTCTGTGGACCTATTTGGGCGGTAAGCAAATTGGAGTGGGTCTAGGGTGTCAGGTAGGGTGGAGGTGATATGGTCCTTGACTAGTCTCTCAAAGCACTTCATGATGATGGATGTGAGTGCTACGGGTCGGTAGTCGTTTAGCTCAGTTACCTTAGCTTTCTTGGGAACAGGAACAATGGTGGCCCTCTTGAAGCATGTGGGAACAGCAGACTGGTATAGGGATTGATTGAATATGTCCGTAAACACACCGGCCAGCTGGTCTGCGCATGCTCTGAGGGCGCGGCTGGGGATGCCGTCTGGGCCTGCAGCTTTGCGAGGGTTAACACGTTTAAATGTCTTACTCACCTCGGCTGCAGTGAAGGAGAGACCGCATGTTTTCATTGCAGGCCGTGTCAGTGGCACTGTATTGTCCTCAAAGCGGGCAAAAAAGTTATTTAGTCTGCCTGGGAGCAAGACATCCTGGGCCGTGACTGGGCTGGATTTCTTCCTGTAGTCCGTGATTGACTGTAGACCCTGCCACATGCCTCTTGTGTCTGAGCCGTTGAATTGAGATTCTACTTTGTCTCTGTACTGACGCTTAGCTTGTTTGATAGCCTTGCGGAGGGAATAGCTGCACTGTTTGTATTCAGTCATGTTACCAGACACCTTGCCCTGATTAAAAGCAGTGGTTCGCGCTTTCAGTTTCACACGAATGCTGCCATCAATCCACGGTTTCTGGTTAGGGAATGTTTTAATCGTTGCTATGGGAACAACATCTTCAACGCACGTTCTAATGAACTCGCACACCGAATCAGCGTATTCGTCAATGTTGTTATCTGACGCAATACGAAACATCTCCCAGTCCACGTGATGGAAGCAGTCTTGGAGTGTGGAGTCAGCTTGGTCGGACCAGCGTTGGACAGACCTCAGCGTGGGAGCCTCTTGTTTTAGTTTCTGTCTGTAGGCAGGGATCAACAAAATGGAGTCGTGGTCAGCTTTTCCGAAAGGGGGGCGGGGCAGGGCCTTATATGCGTTGCGGAAGTTAGAGTAACAATGATCCAAGGTCTTTCCACCCCTGGTTGCGCAATCGATATGCTGATAAAATTTAGGGAGTCTTGTTTTCAGATTAGCCTTGTTAAAATCCCCAGCTACAATGAATGCAGCCTCCGGATAAATCGTTTCCAGTTTGCAGAGAGTTAAATAAAGTTCGTTCAGAGCCATCGATGTGTCTGCTTGGGGGGGATATATACGGCTGTGATTATAATCGAAGAGAATTCTCTTGGTAGATAATGCGGTCTACATTTGATTGTGAGGAATTCTAAATCAGGTGAACAGAAGGATTTGAGTTCCTGTATGTTTCTTTCATCACACCATGTCACGTTAGTCATAAGGCATACACCCCGCCCCTCTTCTTACCAGAAAGATGTTTGTTTCTGTCGGCGCGATGCGTGGAGAAACCCGTTGGCTGCACCGCCTCGGATAGCGTCTCTCCAGTGAGCCATGTTTCCGTGAAGCAGAGAACGTTACAGTCTCTGATGTCCCTCTGGAATGCTACCCTTGCTCGGATTTCATCAACCTTGTTGTCAAGAGACTGGACATTGGCAAGAAGAATGCTAGGGAGTGGTGCACGGTGTGCCCGTCTCCGGAGTCTGACCAGAAGACCGCCTCGTTTCCCTCTTTTTCGGAGTCGTTTTTTTGGGTCGCTGCATGGAATCCACTCCGTTGTCCTGTTTGTAAGGCAGAACACAGGATCCGCGTCGCGAAAAACATATTCTTGGTCGTACTGATGGTGAGTTGACGCTGATCTTATAATCAGTAGTTCTTCTCGACTGTATGTAATGAAACCTAAGATGACCTGGGGTACTAATGTAAGAAATAACACATAAAAAAACAAAAAACTGCATAGTTTCCTAGGAACGCGAAGCGAGGCGGCCATCTCTGTCGGCGCCGGAAGTAGTAATCTAGTAGTATCTTGGTAAATAGTGTGGTCTACAGCTTCTCATGATGTATTCTAACTCAGGCGAGCAGAACTTTGAGACTTCCTTAATATTAGAGATTGCATATGAGTTGTTCTTAACAAGGTGATACACAGAGATACACACTATTTGTCTCCCAGTGTTTGTTGGAAAGCAGACTGAACCAGGTTTTCCTCTAGGGTTTTACCCGTGCTTGGGTCTATTCCATTTCTCTTTATCCTAGAAAACTCCCTAGTGCTTGCCGATGACAAGCATACCCATAACATGATACAGCCACCACCATGCTTGAAAATATGAAGAATGGTACTCAGTGATGTGTTGTTTTGTATTCAGGACGTAAAGTTAAATTCTTTGCAAAATGTTTTGCAGTTTTACTTTAGTGCCTTATTGCAAACCGGATGCATGTTTTGGAATATTTGTATTCTGTACAGGCTTCCATATTTTCAGACGGTCAATTAGGTTAGTATTGTGAAGTAACTACAATGTTGTTGATCCATCCTCAGTTTTCTCCTATCACAGCCATTAAACTGTAACTAATTTAAAGTCACCATTGGCCTCGTGGTGAAATCCCTGAGCAATTTCCTTCCTCTCCAGCAACTGAGTTAGGAAGGACGCCTGTATCTTTGAGTGAATGGGTGTATTGATACGCCATCTATATTGTAATTCATAACTTCACCATGCTCAAAAGGATATTCAGTGTCTGCTTTTTTTTTACCCATCTATCAATAGGTGTCCTTCTTTGTGAGGCATTGGAAAACCTCCATGGTCTTTGTGGTTATATCTGTGTTCGAAATTCATTGCTCGACTGAGGGACCTTACAGATAATTGTATGTGTGGGGTACAGAGATGAGGTAGCCATTAAAAAATCATGATAAACACTATTATGCACACAGAGTGAGTCCGTGCAACTTATTTTGTGACTTGTTAAACCTCTATGGGATCGGTGTCCCTATACCGGGACTGTTGTTGCTAACGTGCACTAATGTGACTAGAATGACGTTGTAAGTGACAGCCAACAGGACATATGCGTGTCTTATATGTGCAGAAAGCTTAAATTCTTGTTAATCTAACTGCACTGTCCAATTTACAGTAGCTATTACAGTAAAAAATACCACTGTTTGAGGAGAGTGCACAACAACAAAACACTTTTATCTCGGCAACTGGTTAGTTACATTCACCTCTGAAGGTAAATAATGTACTTACATTCAGTAATATTGCTCTTATTTGTCATCCTGAGGGTCCCTGAGATAAAATGTAGCATAGTTTTGTTTGATAAAATAAATTTTATTTAAAATGTAGGAACTGGGTTCTACAGTTTGAACCCCTGTTGTTTCTGGGGTTTATTGGTCCCATACACATGGTTAGCAGATGTTAATGCGAATGTAGCGAAATGCTTGTGCTTATAGTTCCGACAGTGCAGTAATATCTAACAAGTAATCTAACAATTCCCCAACGACTACCTAATACACACAAATCTAAAGGAATGAATGAGAATATGTACATATAAATATATGAATGAGCGATGGCCGAGCGGCACACGCAAGGTGCAATAGATGGTATAAAATACAGTATATACATGTAATATGAGTAATGTAAGATATGTACACATTATTAAAGTGGCATTATTTAAAGTGGCATTGTTTACAGTAACTAGTGATCAATTTATTCAAGTGACCAGTGATTGGGTCTCAGTGTAGAAAGCAGCCTCTCTGAGTTAGTGATTGCTGTTTAACAGTCTGATGGACTTGAGATAGAAGCTGTTTTTCAGTCTCTTGGTCCCAACTTTGATGCACCTGTACTGACCTTGCCTTCTGGATGGTAGCGGTGTGAACAGGTAGTGGCTCGGGTGGTTGTTGTCCTTGATGATCTTTTTGGCCTTCTTGTGACATCGGGTGCTGTAGGTGTCATGGAAGGCAGGTAGTTTGCCCCCGGAATGGGTTGTGCAGACCACAATACCCTCTGGAGAGCCTTGCGGTTGAGGGCAGTGCAGTTGCTGTACCAAGCTGTGATACAGCCCGACAGGATGCTCTCGATTGTGCATCTGTGAAAGTGTGTCAGGGTTTTGGGTGACAAGCCAAATTTCTTCAGCCTCCTGAGGTTGAAGAGGCGCTGTTGTGCCTTCTTCACGTCACTGCCTGTGTGGGTGGACCATTTCAGTTTGTCTGTGATGTGTACACTGAGGAACTAAAAACTCTCCACCTTCTCCACTGCTGTCCCTTTGATGTGGATAGGTGGGTGCTCCCTCTGCTGTTTCCAGAAGTCCACGATCATCTCCTTTGGTTTGTTGACGTTGAGTGAAATGTTGTTTTCCAGGACACCACACTCCGAGTGCCCTCACCTCCTCCCTGTAGGCTGTCTCATTGTCGTTGGTAATCAAGCCCACTACTGTTGTGTCATCTGCAAACTTGATGATTGAGTTGGAGGCGTGCATGGCCACGCAGTCGTAGGTAAACAGGGAGTACAGCAGGGGGCTGAGCATGCACCCTTGTGGGGCCCCAGTGTTGAGGGTCAGCGAAGTGGAGATATTGTCTCCTACCTTCACCACCTGGGGACGGCCCATCAGAAAGTCCAGGACCCAATTGCACTGGGCGGGTAGAGACCCAGGGTCTCCAGCTTGATGATGAGCTTGGAGGGCACTATAATGTTGAATGCTGAGCTGTAATCAATGAACAACATTCTTACATAGGTATTCCTCTTGTCCGGATGGGCTAGGGCGGTGTGCAGTGTGATGGCGATTGCATCGTCTGGTCAATATGCAAACTGAAGTGGGTTTAGGGTGTCAGGTAAGGTAGAGGTGATATGATTATTGACTGGTTTCTCAAAGCACTTCATGATGACAGAAGTGAGTGCTACGGGGCGGTAGTCATTTAGTTCAGTTATCTTTGCCTTCTTGGGTACAGGTACAATGGTAGCCATCTTGCAGCATGTGGGGACAGCAGACTGGAATAGGGATTGAATATGTCCGTAAACACACCAGCCATCTGGTCTGTGCATGCTCTGAGGACGCGGCCAGGGATTCCGTCTGGGCCAGCAGCTTTGCGAGGGTTAACACGTTTAAATGTTTTACTCACGTCGGCCACGGAGAAGGAGAGGGGGACACAGTCCTTGTTAGCGGGCCGCGACAGTGGCACTGTATTATCCTCAAAGCGGTCAAAGAAGGTGTTAAGCTTGTCTGGATGCGTGACATCGGTGTCCGTGACTTGGCTGGTTTTCTTTTTGTAGTCCGTGATTTCCTGTAGACCCTGCCACATACGTCTCATGTCTGAACCGTTGTATTGCGACCCCACTTTGTTCCTGTACTGGCAAGACGGTAGGAGCAAGATGGCGTCGTGGTCAGATTTGCCAAAGGGAGGACGGGGGAGGGCTTTATATGCATCGCTGAAGTTAGAGTAGCAGTGATCATGTGTATTACCCCCGTGAGTACTACAATCAATATGCTGATAGAATTTAGGTAGCCTTGTTCTCAAATTTGCTTTGTTAAAATCCCCAGCTACAATAAATGCAGCCTCAAGATATATGGTTTCCAGTTTACATAGAGTCCAGTGAAGTTCCTTGAGGGACGTCGTGGTGTCTGCTTGAGGGGGAATGTACACACCTGTGACGATAACTGAAGAGAATTCTCTTGGGAGGTAATATGGCTGGCATTTGATTGTAAGGATTTCTAGTTCGGGTGAGCAGAAGGACTTAAGTTCCTGTATGTTGTTATGATTACACCATGAGTCATTAATCATGAATCATACACTCCCACCCTTCCTCTTCCCAGAGAGGTGTTTATCTCTGTCGGCGCGATGCATGGTAGAAGCCCGGTGGCTGAACCGATTCCGACAACATATCCCGAGGGAGCCATGTTTCCATGAAACATAGGATGTTACAATCTCTGATGTCTCTCTGGAAGGCAACCCTTGCTCGAATTTCGTCTACCTTGTTGTCAAGAGACTGGACATTGGCGAGTAGTATACTCGGGAGCGGTGGGCGATGTGCACGTCTACAAAGCCTGACCAGGAGACCGCTCTGTCTGCCCCTTCTGCGGCACCTTTGTTTTGGGTCGGCTTCTGGGATTAGATCCATTGTCCTGGGTGGTGGTCCAAACAGAGTATCCGCTTCTGGAAAGTCGTATTCCTGGTCGTAATGGTGGTAAATTGACGTCGCTTTTATATCCAATAGTTATTCCCGGCTGTATGTAATAAGACTTAAGATTTCCTGGTGTAACAATGTAATAAATAATACATTAAAAAAAACTGCATAGTTTCCTAAGGACTCGAAGCGAGGCGACAATCTCTGTCTGCACCATCTTATTATTTTACCAGATCTAATGTGTTATATTATCCTACATTAATTTCACATTTCCACAAACTCCAAAGTGTTTCCTTTCAAATGGTTTCAAGAATATGCATATCCTTGCTTCAGGTCCTGAGCTACAGGCAGTTAGATCTGTCGTTTTAGGCGAAAATGGCGAAAAAATGGTCTGGTCCTTTTTTTACTTTTTTACTTTATATTTTTACTCCTGAACTTATTTAGGCTTGCCATAACAAAGGGTTTGAGTACTTATTGACTCAAGACATTTCAGCTTTCATTATTTATCAATTTGTAAAAATGTATTAAAAAAAATACTTTCACATTATGGGGTATTGTGTGTAGGCCATTGACACAACATCTCAATTTCGTCCATTTACAATTCAGGCTGTAACAAGAAAATGTTGAAAAAATCAAGGGGTATGAATAATTTCTGAATGCACTGTAACCACTTATTCTGTCTCTCGTAGGATGCATTTGCACAGGCAGCCCATTTCGGATATTTTTTTCCTCAAATGTTTAAATGACTAAATATATAGCAGTTACAACACTGTAAAGACCCAGCTTTTAGCCTTATGATAATGATAGTGTAGTGTGCTCTAGATAGTGAGTTCTATTTTTCTGCTCTGTGAACCATGGTTTTATAATCTTGCCTTGTATTCTGTGGTTTAGGTGTTTCCTGTACATTTTGCATATTTGGCCCTGATATTAAAGAAGATGAAGAGAAGAGACACGCCCCAATTCAAGCAGAAGTCCACTCACAACTTGGGGAAAAGTAAGCAGTGCAGTGGAAACCCACTCACACACACAGAGACGCACCTGCACGCTCTTTGCACATGCATATTCGCATGTACTTTTACACACATATCAATGCAAGAAACACAGCAACTGGGCCAAAAGTATGTGATCGCATAAGGAAAATCTAGTGTAGCAGCTTCTACTCTGCCCTCAGATACCATGCCAGCCCTGACATTTCTTGACTCTCTGCCCAAAAATAATCTGAGTTCTGAGGTGAGAATGCAGCCCAGGGCATTCCATTGTTCTCTACCAGCATTTATGAGCTAAGAACATACTGTACAGCAGGGTGCAATAACAAAACACACACATTTACACTGAACAATACGTGTTGATTGAGTTGACACACATACACTCATAATCATGTGCAGCACCGCAAGCATGGGTGTAACATTGTATTTTATTTGGTGATATTGGTACATTAGTATGTCTTGATAGAGGAAATAGGGTATGTGGTATGAGTGACCCACAAAATTTGACACATGCAATGGTTGGATGTGGTACTACTGCATGTACCTTCAGTTTTTTTCATCAGAGAGAGAGCAACAATTTGGAGAGATTGTCAGATGTCAGGCCTTTAAGGAGAGCATAGCCTCTGTACCAACAGTCCATATAGTATGTCTGTAAACACTTCCTCTATAACTGAGTTGCTGTTGGTAATAAGAGAGCTGGTTCTCTTATCTCTGCTGAATGGTGTAAGAGACCTTCTCTTTCCTAAATTTAGAGGCCTTGCTGCCACCATACTGTTATGCAGGAGCTGGTTTATCAAGTGAGCTTAAGCCTACAGAGCCCATGCCTACGCTAAGCCTAAGGTGTGTTTTGTGTGCTTTCACACACAACAGTGTAATGATTGACTCTGACTACCATTTGTATGGTGTCCGTCTGGTCTGTCTTCACAATAATTCACAAGAGGTGTTACATAATACAATTGCAATGCCAAAGTTACTCAAGCATAACAGTAACTTGAGAGAGGTTGTGGTTATGTGTGGCTCTGAGTGGGAGTGAAAGATGGGGAAGTAGTTTTGTGTCTGGGGAGGGCAAGACAAGACAGGACTGACACATATACACAGAACTCTGTGGGATTGGCATGTACTACAGCAACACTTGTCATGTTTCGCCCAATTGTTTTCCTGCAAAGAAAGGAGAGGCCAGGAGATGAAGCTCAGCTGTAAAGAAATACAAATAAATAGAACTAGTCCCCTGAGAGCACCACACACTCCACTCATCTGATTCTGTAGCAACAGGACACAACTCTGAACAGGTAAACAATGCACAACTTACTGTATCTACCACCTTCTCAACTTTATTACACTTTGGAGTAAGTAGTAGGCCCGTGTGTCTACATTCTTTTGGGGTTTTGCATGTTTTGACTGGAGATGATTTACATATTTTGAACTGCCCTCTAGCTGTCTTGTTCCAGACCCTTTCCATTCCCTGTCAGTGGACTAGTGTTATTATTACACATCACAAATAGTTCCTGGCATTTGTCACCCTGGTGATTCAGCATACTACTGTTGGATTACATTATGTTTGCTTATGTAAGGGCTTGGGGGGAAAGCTTGTCTGTTGACACCCCGCGTATAGTAAGGGTAAAGGCGGACACTAGGCCACTCACTGCAAACAGGATTCGGTACTCTATGCCTGGTATCCTACGTCAAGGTCTATCAAAGTATATGGGGTTGGGAATGTATGCAGTTTACTGCAACATTGTGTCCTGGCTGGTTTCATTCAGTATGGCACAATGTTTCAGGGACAGAGTGTTCCATACATTGCCATTAGCTCTAATGGGCACAGCACATTTTATTCTGTCAGGTACTTGTATTCTTGGTCCTGTTCTGGATTATTGAAACCTGTTGAATCTCAGTTGTCTGGCCAACACAGTAAAGGGCGTGGTTGCTATGCTCCTGGCAGGCAGGCAAGGCCCAGATCTGGGTATGGCTTTTAGTAGAGGCAGCTGGTACAGACAGACAAGCATGTGTTCTCTCTTTGTCATTTAGTAGAGCATCTTGCTTGACTCCCTCAAGGACATGGCTAGAAGATCAAAGGCAAAGAGGTTGCCTCCTGCCAGTAATGATCTATTCAAGAAAGCATTATGTCCTCTGCTCTCCTGTTCCCCTTAGAACTGTTACAGTGTGTTGTGGGTGGTCAAGAAGCCATCACCCCATACTACATTAAGTCACTGCCTCACCCCCATGCTGAGAGCCAGTTGTGACATACACAGCTTGGATTAGTTGGCCCGGTTTCCGTGATGCTCCCAGTCTCCTGAAATAGAGAGGGAGAAGGATAATCAAGACACAGCAACAACCAGCTGCCTCATACAGAGACAGGAGTTGATAAACAACTGAGCAAAGCCAGAGAAAGACACACTGAAAGAGATAAAGACACTGTATCACACTGAAGAGACAGAGGCAGTTAGAGACTACCTCAAAACAAAGACCAAGAAGGTCAGAACAAGCAGTTAGAGACCACAGTCAAAACAGAGACCAAGACAGTCACAACAAGCAGTTGGAGACTACTGTCAAAACAGAGACCAAGACAGTCACAACAAGCAGTTAGAGACTACTATCAAAACAGAGACCAAGACAGTCACAACAAGCAGTTAGAGACTACTGTCAAAACAGAGACCAAGACAGTCACAACAAGCAGTTAGAGATTACAGTCAAAAGAGAGACCAAGACAGTCACAACAAGCAGTTAGAGACCACAGTCAAAACAGAGACCAAGACAGTCACAACAAGCAGTTGGAGACTACTGTCAAAACAGAGACCAAGACAGTCACAACAAGCAGTTAGAGACTACTGTCAAAACAGAGACCACGACAGTCACAACAGGCAGTTAGAGACTACAGTCAAAACAGAGACCAAGACAGTCACAACAAGCAGTTAGAGACCACAGTCAAAACAGAGACCAAGACAGTCACAACAAGCAGTTAGAGAATACAGTCAAAACAGAGACCAAGACAGTCCCAACAGGCAGTTAGAGACTACTGTCAAAACAGAGACCACGACAGTCCCAACATGCAGTTAGAGACCACAGTCAAAACAGAGACCAAGACAGTCACAACAAGCAGTTAGAGAATACAGTCAAAACAGAGACCAAGACAGTCCCAACAGGCAGTTAGAGACTACTGTCAAAACAGAGACCACGACAGTCACAACAGGCAGTTAGAGATTACTGTCAAAACAGAGGCCAAGACAGTCACAACAGGCAGTTAGAGACTACAGTCAAAACAGAGACCAAGACAGTCACAACAAGCAGTTAGAGAATACAGTCAAAACAGAGACCAAGACAGTCCCAACAGGCAGTTAGAGACTACTGTCAAAACAGAGACCACGACAGTCACAACAGGCAGTTAGAGATTACTGTCAAAACAGAGGCCAAGACAGTCACAACAGGCAGTTAGAGACTACAGTCAAAACAGAGACCAAGACAGTCACAACAAGCAGTTAGAGACTACAGTCAAAACAGAGGCCAAGACAGTCACAACAGGCAGTTAGAGACTACAGTCAAAACAGAGACCAAGACAGTCACAACAGGGAGCCACACCTGCATCATAGTAGTGATCAACACAGTCATAGAAAGAGATTCACAAGAGAGACAGAGAGTCACCACTGGGAAACACAGACTCGTCACTCAGAGCCAGAGAGCCAGGCATGGCCCGGATGACTGCAGAAGGTAAGAGTGAGCGATAAAGCTACCTACTGACCATCTTGTTGTGTTGTGTGATGATGGACATTAAGTGAAAGGCAGAGGTCATTGAATGCCTATGGCTTGTAGAACTCTGAGGGTCAGGATCTACGGGATAGAGCACTTCCTATGTGCAAGAAAAGACTGTGACAATAGCCAAACGCAGAGAAAGGGGCACTTTCAGAGGAAATTAAAATCAGTTAGGATAAGTTGACAGTTTGATGATGATGTGTGTTTGGATTCTATGTTATGGTGTGTAGAGGCATTGACCTTCCTCACAGTGTAACATGTACGCTGGGAGTTGGGAAGCAAGTTCAGGGAGTGTTTTTAATAAATAAATGAACATAGACCAAACAAACACACGGGTAGCGTACAGACATGAACACTGGAACAGAAACAATAAGGCCTCGGGAAAGAACCAAAGGGAGTGACATTTATAGGGAAGGTAATCAGGCAGGGGATTGAGTCTGATGAAGCGCTGATGTGCGTAACGATGGTGACAGGTGTGCGTAACAATGAGCAGCTTGATGACTTCGAGCCCCGGGTGAGGGAGTATATGTGATACACGGACTCAAAGTCAACAACAAAATCATGACAGCAAGTAAAACACTTAATAAATGACACAGTTTTTTGCTATCATTAAAACTCACCTAATATGCACTGTTGTTGACTGTGTTGTATGTAGTCACATCCAAAATGATTTGCACCCTTGATAAAGATGCACTAAAAAGAAATATATCTACAATTATACAAATACCGAGCTATAGTATATTGTCAATGCAAAAAAAGGGACAATTATAATATTGTATTCTAATACAATTGCTCAGAGAAAGAGAGCAATAATACAATCCAAAATAGATAGGTGCTAAAATTATTGGCACCCCTGTTTTCAATACTCCTGCACCCTCCCCTTGTGAGGATAACGGCACTGAGACTTCTTCTAAAATGTTTTATGAGATTGGAGAACACATTGGGAGGGATCTTAGACCATTCCTCAATACAGAATCCTTCCAGATCCTTGATATCCTTTGTCTGCGCTTATGGACTGCCCTCTTCAATTCAAACCACAGGTTTTCAATGGGGTTCAAGTCCGGAGACATAGATGGCCATTGAACATTTAAAATGTTGTGGTCAATTAACCATTTCTTTGTGGATTTTGATTTGTGCTCTGGGTTATTTTCTTGCTGGAAGATCCACTTGCGGCCAAATTTTGGCAAAAATATCCTAGTACATGGTAGAGTTCACATGATGCCATTGACCTTAACAAGGACCTCAGAAACAATGGAAGCAAAACAGCCCCATAACATCAAAGATCCACCACCATATTTTACAGTAGGTATGAGGTTATTTTCTGCATTTGCATTCTTCTTTCGAGGCCAAACCCACGGCCCATGGCCAAATAACTATATTTTCATCTCATCTGACCATAACACCCAGTTCTTATCCAAGTGCCAATGCCGTTTAGCAAACTCCAGGATTTACATTGGTTTGTTGCTCTCAATAAAGGCTTTTATTATCCAATACCAGGGAATGGTGTCCAATACCAGGCAAGTTGACCATTATTCCAATGGTTGTAAACTTCTTAATTCTTGCCCTAATAGTGGTATATTTGTATTTTGTTGGGGGGATTGAGGAAGCAGTTCCCCAATATGGTCCGTATTACAAAATATATATATATATATCTATATATTTTTGCATCCTGTGCGGTATTCAAATTTCCATGATCAGCTATAAGTTCATAAACACGTTATATATTGACATATCCTACTATATGTCACACACCCCCTCACACTTGTATGTTTTTATGCATACTCAACCTCAACCAGTGCAGTAAAAATTACACTACATGACCAAAAGTATGTGGACACCTGCTCATCTCACTCCAAAATCATGGGCATTAATATGGAGTTGGTCCCCCCTTTGCTGCTATAACAGCCTCCACTCTTCTGGGAAGGCTTTCCCTAGATGTCGGAACATTGCTGCAGGGACTTGCTTCCATTCAGCCACAACAGCATTAGTGAGGTTGGGCACTGACGTTGGGCGATTAGGCTTGGCTCGCAGTCGGCGTGCCGATTTAGGTGTTAGATGGGGTTGAGGTCAGGGCTCTGTGCAGGCCATTCAAGTTATTCTACACCGATTTCAATAAACCATTTCTGTATGGACCTCGCTTTGTGCACGAAGATATTGTCATGCTGAAACAGGAAAGGGCCTTCACCAAACTGTTGCCACAAAATTAGAAGCTTTGTTCTAGAATGTCATTGTATGTTGTAGCATTGACTTCCCTTCACTGGAACTAAGGGGCCTAGCCCAAACCATGAAAAACAGCCCATTATTCCTCCTCCACCAAACATTACAGTTGGCACTATGCATTCAGGCAGGTAGAGTTCTCCTGGCATCCGCCAAACCCAGATTCGTCCGTCGGACTGCCAGAAGGTGAAGTGTGATTCATCACTCCAGAGAATGCGTTTCCACTGCTCCAGAGTCCAATGGCGGAGCGCTTTACACCACTCCAGCCGACGCTAGGCATTTCGCATGGTGATCTTAGGCTTGTGTGCGGCTGATCAGCCATGAAAACCCATTGCATGAAGCTCTCGACGAACAGTTCTTGTGCTGACGTTGCTTCCACAGGGAGTTTGGAACTCGGTAATGAGTGTTGCTACTGAGGACAAATTATTTTTACGCGCTATGCGCTTCAGCACTTGGTGGTCCCTTTCTGTGAGCTTGTGTTGCCCACCGCTTCGCGGGCTGAGCCATTGTTGCTCATAGACATTTCCAGTTCACAATAATAGCACTTACAGTTGACTGGGGAAGCTCTAGCAGGGCAGAAATTGGACGAACTGACTTGTTGGATAGGTGGCATCCTATGATGGTGACGTGGAAAGCCACTGAGCTCTTCAGTATGGCCATTCTACTGGCAATTTTTGTCTATGGAGATTGCATGGCGGTGTGCTCGATTTTATACACCTGTCAGAAAGGGGTGTGACTGAAATAGAAGAATCCACTAATTTTAAGGGTTGTCCACATACACAACATGTGTTTTTCCTGTTTTGTATCATATTGTACAACAGCTAATGAAACTAAAACTGTAAAAGTGTTATCAGTGTTATTTCCTGATAGTGGTTGGTTTAAATCAGCCTGTTTGCATGGGCAGGAGTTTCAGCTTGCCTGGTGACATTACCAGTTGGTAAATTGGTTAATAGACCAAAAACAAGGAGAGTTCCAAACCTCTCTGCCAATAACAGCTAGTTTTACCTTTTCCCCTCCCACTCAGACCACAAACAGTCCTAGCAAAATTATTGTTTGAAAAATATTTTTTTTGCTAAAAATACATTTTTATACATTTTAATGGAAAACTATTACAGTAAGGTACATAATTGTTACGCAGAAATGTTTTGATGTTGATATACAAACAGCTGCATTGGACCTTTCAATACATTATTAATGCTTTTTCTAAAATGATTTATAAACAAAATATATATAGTCACTTACATAATTGGACACAGAGAGGCTGGGTAATTTATAAATCCATTTTAAGGACATTGAGCATATGTCACAACCATGTGTGTTAAACCTAAAAAAGGACATTATATTTCATGTATACAGTGTGCTCGATCAATCCTGCATAATAAAAGCTCCTGTGTGTTCCTCTGTTTCAGTAGAGATGCCGCGTCAGTTCCCCAAGGTCTTGCTGAGCGAGGTGGATGAGTCAGTGCGTCTGCTGGCAGAGAAGGTGTATGCCTCGGCGCTGAAGGAGGAGGACACCAAGGATTCCTTGTCCATGTACACGGTGCCCGAGGACTGTCCCATCGGCATGAACCAGGTCCGGGAGCGAGAGATGCTCAAGGAGATCGCTGAGCAGTACTCTGAAGAGAGCACTAAAAGGTCAGAGGGCACAAATCAATTAATGGGGTCTAATTGTCAGTTTGATTCCGTTCAAGTCAAATTAACTTAAATTAAATTCCTGACTTTTTGTCAGTTAGGTTCATTTTCCTCAAGTGACTTGAACATCATGGAGTTGACCTCACTTGATTTTCAATAGGAGACTGCATAGAGTCTGTATTTTCCACCTATCGACTTGTATGATGTTGGTTTCTCCAGGAAGAAGAGTTTCAAAATTAAGCGTTCCCAGTCGTTATCTCAGCAGTTCCCCAGTTCCCTCAACATCTGTCCCGAGTGGGCTTTGTCTGTGGTCGCCCCTCTGTTCACCCCTGGGGCCCACTCCCTAGAGTTCCAGAGGGTCACCATTAGCGGAGACTATTGTGCAGGGGTAAGGGGCATTATACAATAATATATTCATTCATCATGTAATCACATCACAAATCATTTCCTACTACATGCAATGGCTGAAAAGTTATATCAAGGCATGGGCTGGCCATTTCTAATTCCTATGGTCTTGTCAACACATGTTTTTCCCAGATCACAGTGGAGGACTATGAGCAGGCAGCCAAGACCCTGATTAAAGCCCTGTTTATCAGGGAGAAGTACTCCAGGCTGGCCTACCATCGCTTCCCCAGGACCACCGCCCAGTTCCTCCGCAGCGCTGAGAACCAGAAGTGGAACGTGGAGGAGGAGATCTTGCCAGGTAGAAAATCAAACTGTACACAGCCGGGCATCAACCACATACCAATACCTGTTCATCAATTTAACAAGTTCTACAGTGTAGGACATTTGATCAAAGTGCTCTAGGAACAGCTTTGCCTTGATTACTTCTGAGCTCAAGCTTTCGAAAAGGACCCAAAGGAATAGTAACTCCACTCAAGACACTCAGATTCTTCTGAAGCCGTTTCCTCTCTCTCCCTTCTGTTCACCCATCTAATCCTGTCCTCTGTAGACATGTGCCCCTGCCCTCAAGAGGGGGAGGATCCATACACTACGGAGGGCATCCCTGATGATCTGAACTACGCATTGCAGATGAAGGACGGCATTGTTTATGTGTACAATGACGCAGAGGCCCTGAAACAGCAGCAGCCCCGCAGCCTGCCCTACCCTGACCTGGAGACCTTCGCCATTGACCTCAGCCATGTCCTCGCCATGATTGCCGACGGACCCACGTGAACACCCCACTGCCCACATCACCACCTCACACTGACTGTTGCCCAATTCTCAATGACCCATCTATTACGGTGTTTGTAATATCATCTAATATCATTTTTCTCACAGGAAAACCTACTGCCACAGACGACTGAACTTCATGGCCTCCAAGTTCTATCTGCATGAGATGCTGAATGAGATGGCTGAGCTGAAGGAGCTGAAACGTGTTCCTCACAGAGACTTCTATAACGTCAGGAAGGTTGGTGATATATAGAATATAAGGCGTAATACAAATAAATAGGGTTGAACAACTCCCATGATTACATTTCACTGACTCAAGCTGTGCTTTAGAACAAACTGACACATTTTTTCTGGCTTATGTTTCCTCATACATGCAGGTAGACACTCACATCCACGCAGCTGCTTGCATGAACCAAAAGCACCTGCTGAAGTTCATCCAGACCACCTACAAGACCGAGGCGGACCGAGTGGTGCTGGAGAAGGGGGGCCAAAAGCTCACCTTGAAACAGGTGTTTGACACCCTGACCCTGGACCCCTATGACCTCACTGTGGACTCCCTGGACGTTCACGCTGTAAGAATGTTCCCAAAACACTTCTTATTCTAATGCTTGAAATAATATTGGACAGTATTTAGGTTGTTACAGTTTATAGGTTACATCAATTTAACACATTTAAAACACCTATTCTGCTTCACGATTAAACTGTTC
This sequence comes from Oncorhynchus tshawytscha, assembly GCF_018296145.1. Classification (NCBI taxonomy): domain Eukaryota; kingdom Metazoa; phylum Chordata; class Actinopteri; order Salmoniformes; family Salmonidae; genus Oncorhynchus; species Oncorhynchus tshawytscha. The sequence continues at coordinate 44,105,176 of NC_056447.1, read as the reverse complement.
ATGAGCAGTTTATAGCACCTTTATAATGCACATATGAATATTCAGAATTAAGTCTGTAAACAATTGCAGTTTGGCACTAGGTTCCTTGTAACTTCGCAGTTTCTCTGAGAATGGTGTTTACTCTTAGGGAAGGCAAACATTCCACCGCTTTGACAAGTTCAACTCCAAGTACAACCCAGTGGGAGCCAGCGAACTCCGAGAGATTTACCTGAAAACAGACAACTACATCAAAGGGGAATACTTTGCTCGCATCATCAAGGTATAGCATCAACTTATGCACAACTTCACTATCGTGGGCATCTCTAACATCCTGCTATTCACTTCCTCTATAACAGGAAGTGGCCCATGAGTTGGAGGAGAGTAAGTACCAGCACGCAGAACCCCGTATGTCCATCTACGGCCGCTCCCCTGTCGAGTGGGAGAGCCTGGCCTCATGGTTCATCCAGCACAAGGTGCACTCCCCCAACATGCGCTGGGTCATCCAGGTGCCCAGGATCTAGTAAGTGCCACGAATAGAAGAATTATGCACATCCAAACCTGGCACAGAAGCTGGACAAAATTAAGATAAAGGCAATGCTGCTCTCAATGCTGATTTTAAAACGAGTGACACTATAATGCTTCAGCCGTAATGGTCTTTGTAAGACTACACCACTTGTAATTGTTCCATGGCAGTGGACACGTATAAAATGTGACATGTTACATTGTAAACCAGGGTGATGGTCCATATTCAATAGCTGTTATTTAACTTTTATCCCGTTGATTAACAGCTCTTGTTTGCACATACCAATCAATGGTAGGTGTGTAAGACGCACAAAGGCTAGAAGGAATGGTGCTGCTACTTGTACAAACAAAGGCAGTGGTCAACATTATTATCAAATCAATCAACAGTTGAACTGAATCAATCATCAGTCTTACAGTGATCGAGCAAATTACATGTCTAAAGATATCCGTTTCACAAATGTATCGTTTTGTCTTGCAGTGACATTTTCAAGTCGAAGAACATAATACCGAACTACGCCAAGCTGCTGGAGAATATTTTCCTCCCACTGTTCAAGGCTACAGTCAATCCACAAAGGAACAAGGAGATGCACGTTTTCTTGAAATATGTGCGTATTTACAACACATGGCAGGGTGGCTAAACTTTATCAGACTGCTTCTACAAGTCAGAAATGTTGGTGAAAGAGCTATAATTCACATTCATCCTAATAATCAAAATGTTGATATTAGATTGCATTTATACAGTGGTACTTTACCCTGGGTCTCAAAGCATCTTACAGTGCATGAGAGTACCTCAATACTTCCTCCACCACCAATAGGTAGCACCCTCCTGGGTCTAGCATCATGCATGGCAGACATTTTGTGCCAGAATGTCTACCGTGCACCAGCTATGGCACATTCTCAGATCCACACCTCCTGTCCTGTAGGTAACTGGGTTCGACAGTGTGGATGATGAGTCCAAGCACAGCGACCACATGTTCTCCTACAAGAGCCCCAAACCTGAGGAGTGGACCTCAGGCGAAAACCCACCCTACAGTTACTACCTCTTCTACATGTACGCCAACATCATGGTGCTCAACAACCTGAGGAAGTAAGTCCATGCTCCGGACCAGGGTGTCAAGTAAACATGTATTGTATTGATAGTATTCCCATGTGTAGCCTACTGCTATGATTAAAGGTAGACTCAGCAATATAAGGTATGATATATATTTATTTGTCCTACTGTTACACAAATATGTCTTCTCCGTCTTTATGTAATGTGACGCGTCATTGTTTGTTTTCCCCAGGGAACGAGGCCTCAATACCTTCCAGTTCCGGCCCCACTGTGGCGAGGCCGGGTCCATCACCCACCTGGTCTCTGCCTTCCTCACGGCAGACAACATCTCCCACGGCCTCAACCTAAAGAAGGTCCGACACCTCAACTCTGACCCCTAATCATTACCTATGAAATGGCCAAGATTGGGTAGTAACGGATTACATATAACAGGGATTATAATCTTTAAATGCGGTGCTGAGCCACAGCTTTCAGTGGGAATGGAAGAGTTTCACTTCTGCTCTAATCCATTTCAAATCTCCAAAACAGCCAAAATTGCTTGCTTTCTACAGAAACTTTTTTTTAACCCAAAAAAGTCAGACAGCCCACTGACTGAGAACTGAGTTATTCCACATTTCATCAGGATCTTTGTGTCAAAAGGGCATTATTGATCAACGCAGCTCCATCCTGTTTAGTTCCCAATGTCTGGGATGACACATGACAAATCAGCTGCTTACTCAGCTACATTTCTAGTTTCAGGGGAAACGAGTACACCAAAAACGACCTGCGTCTTTGCAGACAGATCTACGTGTTTTTGTAAACTTTTAGTCTAGTCAGAATATTTGCACAATTGATCATCCAAATCATGAAGTAATCAGATTTATCTGGGATCTGTTAAATCTGTCTATTGAAGGCGTTATCATACCTGACTGTTATGTTAAGGGTTGGTCAGTAAATCAAGACCTATAATTGCACAATCGGAGATGAGGTTCGGGAAAGCTTTCTCTGGAACTTGACAGTGAAGCTGACCTTTTAGTAGTGATGCCATTTCATCAAGAAGATGCAGCAGACAGCCGAGCCAGCACTTGCCTAAATTAGGTAGGCAGTTAGAAAATGAACTGATCGGTCATGGTCCTGGACATGGGTTATGGCCAAGACAAAGGGAGTGTTGACATCTCTCCATCACTCTCCTTCCCCAGAGTCCTGTGCTGCAGTACCTGTACTACCTGGCCCAGGTCCCCATCGCCATGTCTCCTCTGAGCAACAACAGCCTGTTCCTGGAGTACTCCAAGAACCCTCTCAAGGAGTTCCTCCAGAAAGGCCTGTGTGTGTCCCTGTCCACCGACGACCCCATGCAGTTCCACTACACCAAGGTCACTGGGCACTTCAGTAGATAGATCTAAAAGGATTGGATAGGTGTAATCAATGTGGCAGAAGTTACAACTAGCCCACCAGAAGGCAAGATGAAGCTATCACCATAATGTTTTATATCTATCCAACCCAGCCGCACAGCTGCAAGAGTAACAATTGTAAAATCAATGTTTGACGGTCAATCTTCTGTGTGTGAAATAAAATAGCATGTTAGCAAAGAAGCTTTGGGAAAACTCCCCCGTCTGTTTGTCCATGCTGCAGGAGGCCTTGATGGAGGAGTATGCCATTGCAGCCCAGCTGTGGAAGCTAAGTACCTGTGACACGTGTGAGATCGCCAGGAACAGTGTGCTGCAGAGTGGTCTGTCTCATCAGGTACAGTAAACAACAGCAAATACTTGGTAAATAGAACTGCTTGATAAATTGTAGTGTTGTGGTAAACACTAGTAATGCCTGGCATGCTGACTATGACAGATGTCTTAAACCTCCTGAAAATTACGCTCATGCCGACAGTTCAGGAGAACACACCATGACGTCACCTCATAAGTGATTTCTGTAGCCATCCCCCTCCTCATGTAATTCCTGAGTATGCCTCAGTGTGCTGTGTCACAGAGGTGACATATATCCCCCTTTACTCCTGCCAGGAAAAGATGCACTTCCTGGGGCCCAACTACCTGCAGGACGGGCCGGAGGGAAATGACATCAGACGGACCAACGTGGCTCAGATCCGCATGGCCTACCGGCACGAGACTCTGTGCAATGAGCTCAGCTTCCTGGTGGAGGCCGTAAAGACCGAGGCCAGCGGAACCCAGGTAGAGTGACCACAGCAGAGAGACCCTTTTCACACTACCGAGCTGAGCCAGGCTTAACCAAGCTGAGCCGTACAGTGCTTGCCGTGTCAGTGGTTACACATTCACTGCACAGTAGTTGCTAGAACCATACTGGAAAGGTCAATGTGAAAAGATAGTATCTGAGACAGCACTGTATGGTTTGGGTCAGGAGATAATGTGACCTTTAGTCTCTCGCTATTTCAGCTCTAGACCACAGCCAAATACTGTACTGGGTCATTCCATGAAATTAGTGCCTTTTCCATCCCTTTGTTATTTTATGTAGAAATTGTGCACCAATATTGAATTTTAAAGCCTTTTATATTAAATAGTGACTTTTAATATAGACCACATGGAGAATTCAATCTGATTTTTTACTTGAACGAAGACTTGCTAAAATGCGAAAACTCAGCATTTTGACATGTCCCAACATTCAGCCCATTTAACCCTTAAATGTCTCAAGTTTTCACCATCATGGTAAAGCTCTAGTTATTTTGTAGCTTTGACAAAGTCATTTCTAAAAATGATTATTAATTTAAATCTGATTAGTGATTTATTTACATCAGTCCCTCATTTTAACATCAACCATGTTATGTGAACTGAAATTCTGTTTTAATATATTGAAACCATTCCTTTATAGTTTTTTCAAAAGAAACATTGAAAATCTAATTGTCAAATCATAGTGTAAAAGCAGGTGAGCTGGTTCTACTCTTCTTGGCCATTTGCTGGTGTTTAGTGGCAGAAAACTGAGAAGGTCGAGCATTACAGGTCAACCCTGTTACCCATAGATATACAGATAGAAGCTTGCATTCTGTTGTACACAAGCTTCTATTCCCACTCTCACATGGGGATTTATGGCTGATTTAAGATGAAATCGTCAACCCTGCTACAGTCAACCCTGTTACTTTATTTGGCACTTAATAGGCTCTAGTAAAAAAAAAAAAGACCTTGAGATGGGAAAATGTGTTTTTTATTAAGATGAATGTGTGCTCTTTATGACAATGTAAAATTAGGAGAACAGACATTTTTTTTAGAGCAAGTTACACTTCTCAAAAGGCACCGAATTGGTGGAAAGATCCAACTGTTACTGGGCTATGGTAATACTGAGAGAATAAGGCACCATGCTATATGAATAAGACCTTACTGTGTAAGCTACACCACATCAAGCCAAGCTAACAGCACCATACTATGCAAATCACAGTACCCATGTCCTCTGTTGACTCATTTGCATGCAGGTTTTTTCATCTTTGAGAAAGCAGAACTTACTCGCTACCTAATTTTCTCATGTTGAACTAGAAAACCAGTTTTGTAGTTGAACATGAGCCACAGAGGGACACTGCCTGTACACTGCCACTCCCAGGTCCTGTTCAAAAAAATACTACCAACTGTGCCAATACAAGACTTCTCACGCCAGAATGAAAGCCAATCCGAGAGCATAGCCATTTTTATGTTGTTCTTGTCTTTCTATTTGAATTACAGTACATAATGGTAGAAGGGATATTATTGTGTTCTATCAGGTGAAGGGACTCACATTTAAAGAAGTTACTAAGTTCGTAGCTGGGTATGAGAGCGAGTGGTGTTTTCTATTATACAACTTTGGTAAGAGGTTAACTACGGAGCACTTTCTATAATGTTGAATGCTTCTCTCATGTGGGCATCATATCATGGACAAAAATCACTTGACAAAAGGTAAACTGTAATCATGTGGCAAACTTTCATCCTAGAATTGGTTAATTGTCTGAATGCAGCATAAAATGTCAATCAACTATACGTGTATGATCGGGAAATTTGTTTTTATATGACAATAAAGAGCTACTTAGAATAGGCTTCTGTGTCAAATACTGTAACAAATGCACCTGAAACAAAGTTGGTCAAATATGAGACTGACAACCACCTGAGGTTGCCAACATGTAATAAAATAGGACAATAGACATAACTGCTCTCTTTATTAGCCTGTTGTTGGTTTATGTTATGAATGTTCAGAGACAGTTCAGTTTATCAATTAACAAGAAAAGACCATAATCATAGTTAACTAGCAAGTTGCGTCCTAAACATCCTGAATTAGTCATTCTAAAGTACTCCAGCCAACTACAGGTGCAGTTACAGAGTACATGCTACCACCTATAGGCCACCATAGAACATTGCACTCAAATGCTAAATGCAGTTTGTCTTTCATAAAATTACTAGGCTGTGCACTTCTGTAAACAACCAGGTTGAACACAGGATATTGATGTAACTGAAGACTGCGTTAGCCCACTGAGCTAAAGCCTAGTTGTTAGCTCTGGTTGCTAACACAAGTCCTCAGGCAAAGTTACTCATCTTGTAAGTGTAGAGCCCTGCTACACTTCTAAAGGACATCAATTATGTTGTGGTGGATTTAGCTTTACTCAAAGACGCACAATAATAATATGATTGTCACAGCAAAATACAAAAGTGTTCAAAAGTGCAATTGGTCAACATTACAAACCCAAAATACTTTGACAGATTTGGTTAAAAATGTTCTGTGGACTAATATTTTTTTTAAATATGTTAAATCATTGTTTAACTGACAGTGAGTAAAGTGCATATACAAAACAGCTTCAATCTTTAGTTACCTAATGGGAATAAAAATATATATATGTATTATTTTAACATTCACTCAGTCTCTCACACTTAATAAAAAGTACATTATTTATAACATCCAATGCACTGGCCTGGGTATCAGTGATATAATAAATAATTATTGTAAATAATAATGCAGAAGTTTTGTTTTAATTATGTTAAAAATAGTTGATAGAAATCACCTCACCCTAACATGTTGATTAAAGAGAAAATAGAAAGCTTTATCCTGGCTAAAGCATCCATGAGATTATTGTACTTATTTTCACATTTCATGAAATTACAAACCATTCCCACAGAGTGTGTGGATTTCAAAATTAAAGTATTCATGTGACTACAGTGATTTATGCAAAGTTCAACAGCAGTTACAGAGCTGCCTATAACAGTTATAATAAAACATCTACTATTATCCAGGATTCAAAGCGCAATTCTAAGAGTAGGTATAACCAAGCTGAACGGAAACAATGTGGCCAACTTATTAGGTACACTCATCTAGTACCAGGTCGGACCCTCATTTGCCTCGAGAACAGCCTGAATTTGAAAGGGCATGGAAACGTTGCTCAATTGATATTAAGGGACCTAAAGTGTGCCAGGAAAGCATTCCCCACACCGTTACACCACCAGCTTGTACTGTTGAAAAAAGGCAGGATGGGGCCATAGACTCATGCTGCTTATGCCAAACCCTGACTCTACCACCAGCATGACGCAACACGAACCAGGATTGGTCGGACCAGGCAGTGTTTTTCCACTCCTCAATTGTCCAGTGTTGGTGATCATGTGCCCACTGGAACTAATTCTTATTGTTTTTAGCTGATAAGAGTGGAACCCGGTGTGGTCGTTTGCTGTAATAGCCCATCTGTGACAAGGACCAGTGAGTTGTGCGTTCTGAGATGCTGTTCTGCACACCATTGTTGTACTGCGTCATTATTTACCCGTTTGTGGTCCGCCGTTTAGCTTGCAAGATTCTTGCCATTCTCCTACGACCTCTCATCAACGAGCTGTTTTTGACCATAGGACTGACTGGATGTTTTGTTGTTTATCGCACAATTCTTGATCAACCCTAGACTCTGTCATGCCTGGAAAGCCCAGGAGGCCGGGGCTCTGAGATACTGGAACCGGCGTGCCTGGCACCGATGAGCAAACCATGAGTAAAGTTGCATAGGTCAGTTGTTTTGCCCATCCTAACATTCAATCGAACAGAATGCCTCGATGCCTGTCTGCCTGCTTTATATGGCAAGCCACGGCCATGTCACTCACTGTCTGTAGAAACAAACCATTTTCATGAATGGGGTAGTGTACCTAATAAGCTGGCCACCAAGTGTATATACACACCTTTAAATCTTATATACACATCCACTTTGGAGAACAATCATGTAAAAATATGGAAAAGTAAAAAAGAGAACATAAAATAAATATAACCAGTGGTTATTGCTAAAAGTGAAGATCACATAGGATTTAGTTTGCTTTATAGAAATGTGCCTATCTACATACCCCAAAACTAGGCCAAGGTTTTTTCCTGATGAGGAAAAACTACAGGCCCTACACTAAGTCAGGAAAAACCCCAAACTATTCCCGATGTCAGTTTGTCTGTCACTAGTTTATCAAAGTGTCTTAGTGTTGAGCAGTTTACGGTCTGTGTGGATGGCCTGCCTCGTCAGCCAGGTTGAGGATACAGCCAGCTATGTCCTCCTCTGTAGGGGCATCAGGCATCACCCACGACTCATTAGCAGCGGTCACTTGCAAGCGGCATATCGGACAATTCCTGCTCTGCCCACTCCTATGAAAACAAACCAATTCATTGAATTGACTCAAATTACTCATTAAAATGGACCTTGTGACGACAGATTTATCTATGGACGGTTGTGGCTTGTGTCCATCTCTCTTACCACTTGTCAATGCACTTCTGACAGAAGCTATGAGCACAAGGCAGGATGAGGTCAGATTTCCCATCCATGCAGATACAGCACTCTTCCTCATCAGTCAACTGCTTTACCCTGTATGGGAATAAACACAATGGCTTGCATCACAGCTTCCAGACTTCCTCTTTCTCACAATAGAGAAGAGCAAAGTAATAAATGAGACTTGGAAGGATGGCAACGCAAGACTACACACAGAAATATGAAAGAAAACACACACAGTGATGTACTAACCTGCCCATCCACATGCTGGCCTGACAGGAGTCCCCTGATGGGTGGTTTCCAGACGGGAGCCTGGCGCCCTCTGCTGCCAGCACCTCTGCTGCCTGGCTGGTAATGTCACGGTACAGCTGAATGAACTGGTACAGGTTCATGATGCGAGATGCCTCCACCATCCCATTCTCTTTGTTGATCTGACAAACCACAGGGCAATAAGACACTTTTCAGTCTCAAAAACATGCACATGCCATGAACACACACTGCAAATGACAAACAATTTAAGTTTCAAAAACACCCACATGCCCCGTAAACAGCTAGCGAGAATGGAGACAAGTCTTATTCATTAGAGACCAACTTCAGTTTGTCCCTCTCTCACCTTGGTACAAACTATCCTCACAGCCACTTTCCACAGAGCAGAGGCGTCCGAGCCAGTCTGGACTTCAAAGATAAGGTGTTTTTGCTGTCCAGCTGCAAGCTTAGCGGTCCTGTCCAGTTCACATTCATGGAGAAACATTGTTTAAATTATTTGACTGTAAGGGAAGGACTCACTAACGGGAACAATGTAATAGTCATGGAGAAGATTAGGCTCATCCCCACCAATTAAAGGGATGTTTGATTATCATGAGTCATGACATTTTTGCAATATTTTATGATCACTCTTAAAGTTATCTAAGAGTTTGTTTTATGCCACTGGTTAAGTGCTGTCGTCCAACCAAAGCAATGCATTTTCTGTTCAATTCAACACTGACACCAAACTACCCTTATTTTCTGTCACTTACTGCCTATGAGAGCTAAAAGCCTACTGATTGGGGAAGAGACTAAGTTAAATTCCAGTTGGCTGAGAATACTCTAGCTAGAGCTGGGACACTAATCGACACCGACCATACCGATCACGTAACGATATCAGGAAAATGCCTGCAATAATAAGTAGCCTATACTATAGAAACGTGAAGTTTGAAATGAAATACATTTACTATTATGTGTGATTGTTAATGGGACAATTGATAGATGCAACCATCAAACTATTAGTAGTAGTTTAAATTATCATTTTAAAAATGTAAGCGTTCCAAAGTTATATCAATTCAGGCAATTTATTGCCGCTCTCTAGCTCTTTACTATGTTCATAATCTGGATGGTGTCAGTTAATAACCAGTGGTGTAATTGGATAATGATCAAGAAGTGCCAGAGGAGGACCAGTATCCCTTTTGGGCCTTAGCCTACCATCTGGAAATGAAAGACAGCTATTCTCTTTGCCTACTGACTTATTACAAAGAACAGTGGAAACATGGAGTATATTGACAGTATGACAAAACATGGTCAGCCTTACATGTCATTGAGCTCTGCCACCCTGCCCAGGAACTCCTCGTAGTTGAGGTAACCGCTGTCTGTTACCAGCCTGGCGTGTTTCATCAGCTTCTCAGGTAGACTGGTCATCACCGCCTGGCCTGAGATCTGCTGGCCCATCCCGACCGCGCTCACACAAAAGCACTATGAGAAGACGGTGCAGGGGGGCCTGACCGGGGGAAACCCAAACAAACACAAGCAAAGTCACCAAGTCATGTACCTACTGTCTAGAGCAGTGGATCCCAAACTTGTTATAGTCTCGTACCCCTTCAAACATTCAACTTCCAACTGCGTACCCCTTCTTGTACCAGGGTCAGCACACTCTCAAATGTAGTTTTTTGCCATCATTGTAAGCCTGCCACACACACACACACACACACACACACACACACACACACACACACACACACAATACAATACATTTATTAAACATAAGAATGAGTGAGTTGTCATCACAACCCAGCTCATGGGTAGTGACAAAGAGCTCTTATAGGTCCAGGGCACAAATAATAATATAATAACAATCAATAATTTTGCTCTTTATTTAACCATCTTACATATAAAACCTTATTTGTTCATTGAAAATTGTTAATAACTCAGCACAGGTTAATGAGAAGGGTGTGCTTGAAAGGATGCACATATCTCTGCAATGTTGGGTTGAGAGTCTGTCTTAAATCATTTTACACACACAGTCTGTGCCTGTATTTAGTTTTTATGCTGTGAGGGCCGAGAATCCACTCTCACATAGGTACGTGGTTGCAAAAGGCATCAGTGTCTTAACAGCGCGATTACTCTGGAGCGCAGCCCAATCCAGAAACCTGGCAGTGGCTAATGATGAAATAAAATTTTCACATAATCGCTTGTTGCATTTTCTCTTGTTCAGATATCGGTAAGTGGACTGGAGACAGAGCATGAAAGGGATAACGAATCCAGCTGTTTGTGTCATCCGTTTTGGGAAAGTACCTGCGTAATTGCGCACCCAATTCACTCAGGTGCTTCGCTATATTACATTTGACATTGTCCGTAAGCTTGAGTTCATTTGCACACAACAACAAAAAAAATCATACAATGATGGAAAGACCTGTGTGTTGTCCTTGTTAATGCAGACAGAGAAGAGCTCCAACTTCTTAATCATAGCCGCAATTTTGTCCCATACATTGAATATTGTTGTGGAGAGTCCCTGTAATCCTAGACTCAGATCATTCAGGCGAGAAAAAACATCCCCCAGATAGGCCAGTCGTGTGAGAAACTTATCATCATGCAAGCAGTCAGACAAGTGAAAATTATGGTCAGTAAAGAAAACTAAGCTCGTCTCTCAATTTAAAAAAACGTGTCAATACATCGCCCCTTGATAACCAGCTTCGGTAAGTTGTAAAAGCGTTACATGGTCGCTGCCCATATCATTGCATAGTGCAGAAATTACACGAGAGTTCAGCGGCCTTGCGTTAACAAATTTAACCATTTTCACTGTAGTGTCCAAAACGTCTTTCAAGCTGTCAGGCATTCCCTTGGCAGCAAGAGCCTCTCGGTGGATGCTGCAGTGTACCCAAGTGGCGTTGGGAGCAACTGCTTGCACACACGTTACCAGTCAACTATGTCTCCCTATCACGCCATCAGTACAGATACCAACATGAGCAGCAGCTACATTTGGCTACATACGGACTGTTAGTGGAATTCCCGTGAGAGAGTAATGGTTAATGTGATTGGATGTTAATTATTTGACTAGGCTAACTGTATTTGACATTGTGTTGTTATTTCTCTGAACACTAGATGGTTTAATTTAATGTGGCAGTGAAACGAGGCTACTCTGGCGAGAAAAAAAACCTCACCCAAATGTATAGCCCCATTAGAAAATATAAATGGACTGTTTGAAAATGTGATTTATTTTTTCTGTGACTCACATTTTTTTTGGAGTACCCCCAACGGCATTGCGCATACCCCTGTAAATGGCTAATTTCCCTCTCCTCCCCATGGCAAAATGAGTAGAATTCTATGACATTAGCTATAAAATTGCTAAATCTTCTCTCCGCCCCATGGCAAAATGTGTAGAATTTGAGATATTAAATAACCTTAGTCATTTTGTAAACATATCTAAAGGGATGGACAGCTAGGTAACTTTACTTTCTTTCTTAGCGTGGTCGTTAATAAATAAACAAATTTTCCCCGCATAGGTATTTCATTTGGAACAATACGGATATTTTGTATAGAAGTAAAGTCTATTTTTTAGGAACTGGTTTAATAATCATATCCTGCTGGTGAGTCAACTTTTTAATGCAGAAGGATTGTTACTCAATTATGAGGAATTTTTACCTCTTTACAATATCCCTGTTACACCTAGAGAGTTCGCCATAGTCTTTGATGCTATTCCATCTGGAACTCTCATGTTGTTTAGAGGTGTAACCAGACCTCACCTTCCTGACCTGCCCTTGCTTGATCCAGTTGTCGCTCCAATAGTAAACATGCGTTTCTCCTTGCTCCCTCAGAATAACAGATCTATACGTGCTTAATTTCAAAAGGGATATTGTATCAATTCCTTGTCACAACTTACTGAAATTCTTGTCAATAATATCGGAAAAAAGTATGGTTATTACCACACAAATACCTGCTTGTTAACAAGGTCAAAGAGGTCTCATTCAGAATGATCCGTAAGTATTACATGAAGACACTCAGACATGAACAGTACTTTTTATGTTGAGCATCCAGAAAAAGTTTCTACTTGTAAAGAAATTATGGAAAGATATTCATAGTTGAATAATTGTTAATATTCTTGATTAGTTTTTTTTTTTTTAACGTTCTGCTTCCTTAACTATAAAAAAGAAAAACAATTCTCAATCTAATTGTGCTAATGGAAAACTTTCATATTGATAAATGTAAATTCACTTGTAATTAACCACTCTCCCGTGTTTTCTATAAGGAATTCGAGCAGAACATTAAACCATTCTACATTCTTCTAATAAGAAAGCTGCTAAAACAATCAATGTCTGCATCTTGTAAGGTATTTGCATAATCTGTCATTTGTTGTACCCCCTAGCATATGTTATCATTTTATGTTTGTATATTTCTTGTATGCATACTGGTTTTTCTGCAATAAAATAAAATGTGACCAAAAAATAATTTCAAAAACGTCAGTTAGCAAGCTAGCTAGCGTAGTTTGCCTTGAAACGAAAACTTGCTGTCACACGAAAGGCTTGCCCAGCCTTTGGCATTTTATCTACAGTACTGCATCTGGCACATGCATCGCACTAATTATCTACGTTACCCAACTAACGTTATCACGATTTATTTATTGGTAGGCTCAGATGCTAACTTAGATAGCTAACGCTAGCTCAGAGAAAAACACAAGCCCACATAAGAAAATCGGTCTACATTTGGCGACAACAGTTCAGCTTACCTGGTATTGCTACGTGTCAACATCGATATTTCGCAAACCACATGAAATCAGCAACGTATATTTTGTTTGAGTGTCTGTGTTGTGGTTTTTGTGTGCTGGCAAGCCTGTCGCAGAATGATGACGAAAGAAAATAGTACGTAACGTCGCACTGGATTTTTGATGCAGATCACAGTTGGCTCTCAAACAAAATTACTGCAAACTCAATTAATTCATGAATGTGTTCTTAAAGAAAGAAATAACTGGAATAGTAATAAAAACATGGACAGGCAAACATTTTACATGTTTGTGTATATTAGTATTTTGCAACTAAGCAAATTCATGAACGTAGGCTACACCAGAGAAGAGCCAAAGCGAGAGGGTAAGCAGCAATGCCAGGGATCAACTATGGGCCCACTGTGCCACCATCAGGATTTTGTTTTACACATGGCCTTAGGACAAGTTACTTCTCTACTGTTTACCATGCTAGCCAAATATCAGAACTCAAAATCAAACTGTTCATGCAATATAATGTTTTGGACCATTTTCAATTATGTTTATAACTTTAAAACATATTCTTCTACAGAACCGGAAAGTTTACAGAACCAGAAAGTTTTGGGCAGAAATTGCTGCCCAAAACATGCTTCACAGAGTTCACAGACACATCAACTGTTCAGAGGAGACTACGTGAATCAGGCCTCCATGTTCAAATTGCTGCAAAGAAACCAATAAGAAGAAGACAAGCAATGGACATTAGAGTGGTGGAAATCTGTCCTTTGGTCTGATGAGTCCAAATTTGAGATTTTTGGTTCCAACCGCCGTGTCTTTGTGAGACGCAGAGTAGGTGAACGGATGATCTCTGCATGTGTGGTTCCCACAGTGAAGCATGGAGGAGGAGGTGTGAGGGTGTGGGGGTTCTTTGCTGGTGACACTGATTTATTTGGAATTCAAGGCACTCTTAAGCAGCATGGCTACCACAGCATTCTGCAGCCATACGCCATTCCATCTTTTTTGGGCTTAGTGGGACTATCATCTGATTTTCAACAGGAAAATGACCCAACACACCTCCAGGCTGTGTAAGGGCTATTTGACCAAGAAGGAGAGTGATGGAGTGCTGCATCAGATGACCTGGCCTCCACAATCACCTGGCCTCAACCCAATTGAGATGGTTTGGGATGAGTTGGACTGCAGAGTGAAGGAAAAGCAAGGTGTTCGTAATGTTTGGTATGCTCTATTTTATTATTTAACTAGGCAAGTCAGCTAAGAACAAATGATTTACAATGACAGCCTACCAAAAGGCAAAAGGCCTCCTGCAGGATGGGGTCTGGGATAAAAATGTAAAAATGACAAATCACAAGAGAGATAACACTACATAAAGAGAGACCTAAGACAACATAGCATGGCAGCAACACAACAACATGGTAGCAACACAAGGCATCAGCATAAAACATGGTACAAGCATTGGGCACAGACAACAGCACTTAGGGCAAGGTAGATATATACATAGTGTATATACACATTCAAATACAACACATGGGAAGCACAAATAAAACATTACAAATCACTCAGAAAAATACATTTCTCCACAAATAAGTCCCTAATCAGTACTTTGAATTGCCCGAACAGCACCAGAACATCCTCGCTTGAAAACCATTTTCAGGTCTTGCTATAGATTCAAGTAGATTTTACCTTTTACTGCAGTGGGCTAAATCAGGGTCAGTGTTTTTTGGTAGTCAAATAAATATACTTTGAAACAAAAGTATACACCTCACACATGATTATGTCACACACTGATCTGTTTCACTTGTCCTCATTATTGTCTCATCCCCCTCCAGGTGTCGCTTGTTTTCCCCAGTGTATTTATCCCTGTGTTTCCTTTCTCTCTGTTCCAGTTCGTCTTGTATGTTCCTAGTCGACCAGCGGTTTTCCCGGTCTCCTGCTTTTTGCTATTCTTCTTTTTCTAGTCCTCCCGGTTTTGACCCTTGCTTGTTTCTGGACTCTGTACCTACCTGCCTTGACCATGAGCCTGTCTGCCACTCTGTTCCTCCTGGACCCTGATCTGGTTTTGACCTCTTGCCTGTCCACAACCTTTATCTTGCCAACTCCTTTTGGATTAATAAACATTGTAAGATTCCAACCATCTGGGTCTCGCCTTGATAGATTATGGGCTTAAAAGAATACACATGTACCACGTCGGACAGTTAATGTATTGAAATTTGAGTTTGCATCCCAATATTACACATCGTAGAAGACAAATACAATGCCTTCAGAAAGTATTGTGACCCCCTTGACTTTTTCCACATTTTGATACATTAGTCTTATTCTAGAATGAGGAGGGGGGGTAATCCAATCTACACACATTACCTTACCCCATAATGACAAAGCAACTGTTTTAGACATTTTTGCAAATGTATTAAAATTAAACTGAAATATAATATTTACATACACTACCGTTCAATAGTTTGGGGTCACTTAGATGTCCCTGTTATAAAGAGAAGCACTTGTTTTTTTTGTCCATTAAAATGATTTCAAATTGAACAGAAATAGTGTAGACAATGTTGTAAATGACTATTGTAGCTGGAAACTGCATATTTTTTTATGGAATATCTACAGCTGAAGTCAGAAGTTTACATACACGTAGGTTGGAGTCATTAACTAATTTTTCAACCACTCCACATTTCTTAACAAACTATAGTTTTGGCAAGTCGGTTAGGACATCTACTTTGTGCAAGTAATTTCTCCAAAAATGGTTTAGACAGATTTCACTAATTCACTATCACAATTCCAGTGGGTCAGAAGTTTACATACACTGAGTTGACTGCCTTTAAACAGCTTGGAAAATTACAGAAAATGATGCCATGGCTTTAGAAGCTTCTGATAGACTAATTGACAGTCAATTGGAGGTGTACCTGTGGATGTATTTCAAGACCTACCTTCAAACTTGGTGCCTCTTTGCTTGACATCATGGGAAAACCAAAATAAATCAGTCAAGACCTCAGGAAAAAAATATTGTAGACCTCCACAAGTCTGGTTCATCCTTGGGAGAAATGTCCAAATGTCTGAAGGTACCATGTTCATCTGTACAAACAATAGTACGCAAGTATAAACACCACAGGACCACGCAGCCATCATACCACTCAAGGAGACGCATTCTGTCTCCTAGAGATGAACGTACTTTGGTGCGAAAAGTGCAAATCAATCCAACAACAGCAAAGGACCTTGTGAAGATGCTGGAGGAAACAGGTACAAAAGTACCTATATCTACAGTAAAACGAGTCCTATATCGACATAACCTGAAAGGTCGCTCAGCAAGGAAGAAGCCACCGCTCCAAAACCGGCATTAAAAAAAGTTAGACTACGGTTTGCAACTGCACATGGGGACAAAGATTGTACTTTTTGGAGAAACGTCCTCTGGTCTGATGAAACAAAAATAGAACTGTTTGGCCATAATGACCATTGTTATGTTTGGAGGAAAAAGGGGGATGCTTGCAAGCCGAAGAACACCATCCCAACCGTGAGGGGGGGGCAGCATCATGTTGTGGGGGTGCTTTGCTGCAGGAGGGGCTGGTGCACTTCACAAAATAGATGGCTTCATGAGGGAGGAAAATTATGTGGATATATTGAAGCAACATCTCCAGACATCAGTTAAAGCTTGGTTGCAAATGGGTCTTCCAATTGGACAATGACCCCAAGCATACTTCCAAAGTTGTGGTAAAATGGCTTAAGAACAACAAAATCAGGTTGTTGGAGTGGCCATCACAAAGACCTGACCTCAATCCTATAGAACATTTGTGGGTGGAACTGAAAAACCGTGTGTGAGCAAGGAGGCCTTACAAACCTGACTCAGTTACACCAGCTCTGTTAGGAGGAATGGGCCAAAATTGACCAAACTTATTGTGGGAAGCTTGTGGAAGGCTACCCAAAACATTTGACCCAAGTTAAACAATTTAAAGGGAATGCTACCAAATGCTAATTGAGTGTATGTAAACTTCTGACCCACTGGGAATGTGATGAAAGAAATAAAAGCTAAAATAATTAATTCTCTCTGCTATTCTCTCTGACATTTCACATTCTTAAAATTAAGTGGTGATCCTAACTGACCTAAGACAGGGAATTTTTACTTGGATTAAATGTCAGGAATTGTGAAAAACTGAGTTGAAATGTATTTGCCTAAGGTGTATTAAACTTCCGACTTCAACTGTACACATGCATACAGATGCCCATTATCAGCAACCATCACTCCTGTGTTCAAATGGCACGTTGTGTTAGCTAATTCGGTTTTTTATTTTAAAAGACTAATTGATCATTAGAAAACCCTTTTGCAATTATGTAAGCACAGCTGAACACTGTTCTGATTAAAGAAGCAATAAAACTGGCCTTCTTTAGACTGGACAATCTGGAGCATCAGCATTTATGGGTTCGATTACAGGCTCAAAATGGCCAGAAACTCGTCAGTCTATTCTTGTTCTGAGAAATGAAGGCTATTCCATGTGGGAAATTGCCAAGAAACTGAAGATCTAATACAGCGCTGTGTACTACTCCCTTCACAGAACAGCGCAAAATGGCTCTAACCAGATTATAAAGATGAGTGCACAACTGAGCAAGAGGACAAGTACATTATTGTCTAGTTTGAGAAACCTCACAAGTCCTCAACTGGCAGCATCATTAAATAGTACCCTCAAAACACCAGTCACAACGTCAACAGTGAAGTGGTGACTCCGGGATGCTGGCCTTCTAGGCAGAGTTGCAAAGAAAAAGCCATATCTCAGACTGGCCAATAAAAATAAAAGATTAAGATGGGCAAAAGAACACAGACACTGGACAGAGGAACTCTGCCTAGAAGGCCAGCATCCCGGAGTCGCCTCTTCACTGTTGACTGGTGTTTTGCGGGTACTATTTAATGAAGCTGCCAGTTGAGGACTTGTGAGGGGTCTGTTTCTCAAACTAGATACTCTAATGTTCTTGTCCTCTTGCTTAGTTGTGCACCGGGGCCTCCCACTCTTTCTATTCTGGTTAGAGCCAGTTTACGCTGTTCTGTGAAGGGAGTAGTCTCTCCAGAGATGTTCGATTGGGTTCAAGTCAGAGCTCTGGCTGGGCCACTCAAGGATATTCAGAAACTTGTCCCGAAGCCACGCCTGCGTTGTCTTGGCTGTGTGCTTAGGGTTGTTGTCCTGTTGGAAGGTGAACCTTCACCCCAGTCTGAGGTCCTGAGCGCTCTGGAGCAGGTTTTCAGCTAGGAAAACTAATCTTTCCCCTGATCCTGCCTAGTCTCCCAGTCCCTGAAAAAGATCCCCACAGCATGATGCTGCTACCTTCATACTTCACCATAAGGATTGTGCCAGGTTTCCTCCAGAAGTGACGCTTGGCATTCAGGCCAAAGGGTTCAGTCTTGGTTTCATACATTTTTTGTTCCCTTTTCCCAGATCTGTGCGTCAACACAATCCTGTCTCGGAGCTTTACGGACAATTCCTTCGACCTCATGGCTTGGTGTTTGCTCTGACATGCACTGTCAACTGTGGGACCTTACATAGACAGGTGTGTGCCTTTTGAAATCATGTCCAATCATTTGAGTTTACCACAGGTTGACTCCTATCAATTTGTAGAAACATCTCAAGGATGATCAATGGAAACAGGATGTATCTGAGTTAAATTTGGAGTCTTATAGCAAAGTGTCTAAATACTTATGTAAATAAGGTATTTCAGTTTTTTTATTTGTAATACATTTGCAAAATTTCTAAAAACCTGCTTTCAATTTATCATTATGAGGTATTGTGTGTTGATTGAGGACAAAATGAATTTAATACATTTTAGAATAAGGTTGTAAAGTAACAAAATGTGTAAAAGGGGAAGGGGTCTGAATACTTTCCAAAGACACCGTAGTCATGATTTATGTATTATCTTTAAAGTTTCCGCCGACGCCCCTGTATAAAACATAGCCATAATCCTGGGGCTGCTTTAGCACGCAGTATGCTCTTACAGGCTATGATTATGACACAACGCCCACTCAGGTGAACCAATCAAAAAGCTTTGCAGAAACTCCCTGCCCTTTCCTGTTCTTCCTAAACAGGAAACCTCAATCTCTTTACACCATTGAAAGGTGCAAAATGCAGAAATTGCTCCGCCATTTCCTGGTTGCTGAAATTCTAATAGTTGGCTTAATTTTAGTTTGTGACAAAACAAGCAAATGTAGAGAATCATTCTACCATCTAAACCGCTGTGAAATATCTTTTCAATAACCAAAAATATTATATTTTCAGGAGATTGAATCTGGTGTACAAAACCGAAAGTAAAGAATGGGAAGCATAGAAATAGTGTACATAAAACAGATACTGTATACAGCTTCTTAGACTTGCTTTCAATGAGAATGACAGATCTATAACTTACATTTCAATGTGAATTTGGTTAGGTCGGCAAAAAAGTTACATATTGCAGCTTTAAAGGGATAATTCATCCAAATTACAAAATGACATATTGGTTTCCTTTGGAAAAAATGCTAATATCAATACCAGGACTTAGAAAGGATTTGTGCCACAATTTTCTGCATATGTGTTGTTCTTTCGACACCATTGAAAATCTGTGGTTTGAATTGAAGAGGGCAGTCCATAAGCGCAGACAAAGGATATCAAGGATCTGGAAGGATTCTGTATTGAGGAATGGTCTAAGATCCCTCCCAATGTGTTCTCCGATCTCATAAAACATTGTAGAAAAAGGCTCAGTGTTGTTTTCCTTGCAAGGGGAGTATTGAAAAAAGGGGATCAAATCATTTTTAGCCCATAAAAAATAAATAATGTATCACTTGTTAAACAAAATCTTTCTCTGTACAATTGTGTTTGTTAGTATAAAATACAAAGAAAATGCAATTCTCATGGGGTGGCAGGGTTGCCTAGTGGTAGAGCGTTGGACTAGTAACTGGAAGGTTGCAAGTTCAAACCCCCGAGCTGACAAGGTACAAAATCTGTCGTTCTGCCCCTGAACAGACAGTTCCTAAGCCATCATTGAAAATAAGAATTTGTTCTTAACTCTCTTGCCTGGTTGAATAAAGGTTAAAAAAAAATACAATATATATACAGTATTTGAATTATTTATTTTATACAGTCTATTTTGCTCAGTTTTATTAAAGGATACAATATTTTTGGACCCCACCTTATCTTAAATAACTGCATTTTCACAAATTCGAGGATATAATTGTCAAGCCCATTCAAAAGTTTAGGGGACAGGACACTGAAGTATACACATTGTATTACTTTCAGATATAACGAAAAGTCTGTAAAAAAAGAATACGTTAAATCCAGCAGGCCTTTTTATATTATACATTATATTCAAAGCATTCATTTGAAATCCTTGGATTGCTTTCGTTAATTTCTCATTCACGTTGGCCTACATAAAAGAGAAAAATGCATGGCTAACATCCATTCAGTATTCAATTCCTAAACTAAAACTAGAAGCTAAAGTTTAAACCAAACTAAACTATACTCGAAACGAACTAATCATTTATCATTTATAAACTATAATTTATTTGGATTTAATTGAATCACAAACCATTATCCTATGCATTCCTCAGCAGTTTGATGTGTCATTGGTGCATGTGTTTCTTTTTCATTTAAAATTCATTGCTAAATTCATTACTGCAATCATGGAGCAAAACTCATTTTCATGCTCAAAGAGCCAATACAGCATCTAAGAGCCTGGCAGGGGCGAGAATCTGGGAAGTGATTGGCCCATTTAAATGTTTTGGCCATAGTAGCCTGCCAACAGAAAGCGTTGTCTCATTTCAATGTTCTCCCCAGCTTGTAGAATGGCGAGTGGATTAGATGGAGCCCCTAATTATTTTGGCTTTAGTTCTGGATTAACCCTCTGTACTGTCGACTTCAATTCACACTCCCCATTTGATGAAATGTGAACTGACATAAATACCGTGGCTCAGTTTCAATCCGATTATGCAGTTAAATCACCTCAATGCTAACCCAAGCATAGGACGCTGGCAGGCCTCCTTTCTACCACTCCTGCTAACAAGTGACAGCCCCTCCCCAGAACACAGGGACCCACGCTACCTCGGCATAGCCCCACGCTACACCCTTCACCCTGCATGAATGGGGCCCATTCAGTGAGGTGACGCACACAATGCACTGAATCAACCTAAATATTGTTTTATGAGCAGCAAATAGGTGGCACCCTGTAAAGAAAACTCCCGTCCTTGGAGTGATGGAATTTCCACACTTCTTAAAAGGGGTTAACAGAATAGAATAAATAGGAGAAGCTGTTACAATGGCAAGTCTTGTGTCCCTGCACCAAAGAACAAAACCGGGTAGGGAACAACAAGGAGGTAGTCTAAAAGAACCACATTTTCTGGGTATTGCTCAACCTCAAATTCATTTAGCAGCAATACGTTTCCCAGGTTTGAGTGGACAATGGCCTCTCAGTATGGCAAGGCGTTAGGCCAGTTGATGAGGTATATCTGTGTGTGGATGTCTATGAGCTGCGGTGGGAAACAGGTTTTTTCCCACATGTTGTCTATACATATCCATGGTGGTGTGGGTCTGGGGTTACAGGGGAATCCTGAGAGTAACAAAGCTCATGAGAACTCTTTTTAATATCCCACTAACGTTAGTAAATGTTGTCATTTACAGCTTTTGAGTTAAGATTTTTATTAAATTCACATTATTTCTTGAATAAAAATATGTTGCTGAAGTTTGAAGTGTATACCACCACGTCAGTATCACTTATTATTATTTAAGTTATTTAATATTTGATTGTTTTCATAATGTGGACATAAGTTAACAGCTGGAATCTTTCTCTGAATA
Source organism: Oncorhynchus tshawytscha (assembly GCF_018296145.1). Classification (NCBI taxonomy): domain Eukaryota; kingdom Metazoa; phylum Chordata; class Actinopteri; order Salmoniformes; family Salmonidae; genus Oncorhynchus; species Oncorhynchus tshawytscha. The sequence continues at coordinate 44,083,205 of NC_056447.1, read as the reverse complement.
CTTAGAGCCATATTTATGAGGAGGAGTTTATGCTGGATCTAAATGTCTGTAAGGGTTGTTCCATGTCATTTCAGCAAGCCACCACACCCACCATCTCAGATTGTTCTGAAATCATTTCTGTAGTAAGAAACGGATAAGATTAGCATTCCTGCAACATTCATTTGTAGAAATATTATTTAATCTCAGAGGAATTAAGCTAAATGATTGCACCCAAATTGGCCATTTTAATTGATAGGATTCATATAATATTCAATAAAATACTATATAGTACCTAATATCCAATTTGGAACAAAAAAACGTATAATATTGAGTAAGACATGAGAAATCCACAGACATTGTAAAAAGCCACCCACGGACCCCCCACACCCCATGACAATCCCACCTAACAACCAGTAAACAGTATCACATCTCAGTGTTCAACAATTAGTATGACGCTGCGGCTTTGATTATTGTTTCTTCATCCTTTGTAATGTATTCTCAGTGAATTTGGTGGTGTTTTTTCCCCTGTTCGAGAAGTTAGTCATTGAAGTTGTTAGGTTTATGTCCCATCCTGCACCCTGATATGACCAGGTTCTGAACTCTAGATGGTGCTGTTCCTGCTATGTTAAAGGGATAGTTCACCAGAATTACATATTGGTTTCCTTAATCTGTAAGCAGTTTATGGTCACGTTATTACAGCAACCCATGCTCTGTTTTGGTTAAGGTTCATGTCCACATCCCTGTTCAACCCCAGCCCTAGCCTCAACAACAACCCTAACTCTAAGCCGATAGCTTCATGCCCACATCCCGGTTCAACCCTAACTGTAACAACTGTAACCCTAGCTTCATGTTCACATTCGGGTTCAATCCCAACATTACTGTAGCTTCAACCACAAACCTAACCCAAACCTAAATCTAACCTTAACTTCAGTATTCTATTTCCAAGAAATGCAAGACATTAGGCTTGTTCTCGAAATGACCTTCCTCGAATCTATCAGCAGAGGGCGTACTTATCATTTTTCTTTCAGTGTTTGGACTTTGAAATGACAATAATCCGCTATTTACATTTTCATGAAAAATAAATTGAAACTCTTTCAAAAAGTACAGCAAAAATAATATTTATGGAGTGAATACTGATATGAGACAGACTACTAATTACACATTGGAGTCACCTTAGATGTTAGTAGTAATATATATATATATATATATATATATATATATATATATATATATATATATATATATATATATATATATTATTACGGTTAGTAAGAATATATATATTCTTACTAACCGTAGTAAGAAAAAAATATGCATTGCAAGTCTATGCGACACTGTACAGGCCAATGTGCTACATCGACCTGCTGTAAAAATAGATATATTTCTAAAAAACATAACAATGTGTAATTTCATAGTGTCTAATGACACCCCACTGGCAAGAAAAGCCCAAATCTGATTTCCCTAAGAGGGTGCATTTCTATCCTTGAAGAGAATTGACTTTTAGGAACAAAGATAGTAAGAATGAATCATCAATGCAACAGTCAGAATTCAGGTTCCCCACTGGCCACAGAGTAGGAAGCTGACCAGTATTTGCTGAGCCTTGGCTCTGGGTCTTTAGCCCAAGCAGTCACTAATTGCCTGCTCCAGAAAGGGAAATGTTGTGGTATTGTTCCTGTCAGTGGGCAGTAATTGCAGTGAGCAGTAGGGGACAGGCTGCTGTAGAGTTTCATGTTGATTCATTGCCATTCATTGATCATTGGACCAAGTGGATGGTGACTTTCTGCATGGTGTCCACTTTAATGTTCCCAAAGACACAGTCATAAATACGCTGCCATTCATCTGCCTTGTATTTCTGAAAACAAACACATTACAATGTAATAGATTTCAAAATTCAGATAGGACTCACTCAATCTCTAGCTCCTCCTGAAGGGAGAATCAACAGGTACCACTACTGTTGTTGGCATAATAAATATGTAGAATGAATAGCCATCTCTCCAGCTGGCTGCTTCCTCTGTCTAAAGCAACTGTCAGACTTTTTAAGTCTTTAGTCATATTACAGTATACTAATGTAATTTTTTTTTGGAACACGAAGCCAAAATAAACGTGCTTATTTATATAAAGAATGTGAGTTTGGGTGTTTGAAGTTATTAGATGTTAAAGTATTAAACCTCTCACTAAAAGCTTCACTCATACATAGGTTATACTTAAACCTGAACTGGGCGGCAGGTAACCAGCGGTTAAGAGCATTGAGTCAGTAGCTGAAAGGTCGTTGGTCTGAATTCCAAGCCGACTAGGTGAAAAATCTGTTGATGTGCCTTTGAGCAAGGCTCTTAACCCTAATTGCTCCTGTAAGTCGCTCTGCATAAGAGTGTCTGCTAAATTACATTCTATTCTATTAATTGGTTCTCTAGTAAATTACTAAAACATGACTCTGTAAAAAAATATATAAAGGCCTTTTATACTTTATACTGATTACATCTTGTCATTTTCAATTAATTCTTGAACAAGCCATAAAATCTGGTTACAATTTATATTGTATTCTCCAGAAAAGACAGAACAAATATTGCAAATACAATATATGGTTAATATATGGTTAATATATACAATATATGGTTAATATATGGTTAAACTCAAACGCACTGATTGATATATATATATATATATACCCTACCGGTCAAAAGTTTTAGAACACCTACTCATTCAAGGGTTTTCTTATTTTTACTATTTTCTACATTGTAGAATAATAGTGAAGACATCAAAACTATGAAATAACACATAAGGAATCATGTACTAACCAAAAAGGTGTTAATGTCACGTTCTGACCTTTATTTCCTTTGTTTTGTCATTGTTTGGTATGGTCAGGGAGTGAGTTGGGTTGGGCAGTCTATGTTTGTTTTTCTATGATTTGGGTATTTCTATGTTTCGGCCTAGTATGTTTCTCAATCAGAGGCAGGTGTCATTAGTTGTCTCTGATTGAGAATCATACTTAGGTAGCCTGGGTTTCACTGTGTGTTTGTGGGTGATTGTTCCTGTCTCTGTGTTTTGCACCAGATAGGGCTGTTTTGGGTTTTCACGTTTTTGTTAGTTTGTTCATGTGAAGTGATTTATTAAAACATGAATCAAAATAACCACGCTGCGCTTTGGTCCGCCTCTCCGTCAATGGAAGAAATCCCTTACAGAATCACCCACCACAACAGGACCAAGCGGCGTGGTGAAAGGCAGCAGGAGCAGCGCGAGGAGTACTGGACATGGGAGGACGAATTAGATGGAAGAGGACCCTGGGCTCAGCCAGGAGAATATCGCCGCCCCAAAGAAGAACTGCAGGCGGCGAAAGCGGAGAGGCGCTGGTATGACGAGACAGCACGGCGACGCGGATGGAAGCCTGAGAGTCAGCCCCAAAAATGTCTTGGGGGGGGCTCACAGGGAGTATGGCTACGCCATGTAGGAGACCTGCGCAATCTTCCTGTGCCGGTGCGGTACATTCCAGCTCTGCGTATCGGCCGGGCTAGAGCGAGCGTCGAGCCAAGTGCCATGAAGCCGGCTCTATGCATCTGGTCCCCAGTGCATCTCCTTGGGCCGGCTTACATGGCACCAGCCTTGCGCACGGTGTCCCCGGTTCGCCTGCATAGGCCAGTGCGGGCTATTCCACCTTGCCACACTGGCAGGGCGACCGGGACCATTCAACCGGGTAAGGTTGGTCAGGCTCGGTGCTCAAGAGCTCCAGTGCGCCTGCATGGTCCGGTCTATCCGTCACCACCTCCACGCACGAGCCCTCCGGTGGCAGCCCCCCGCACCAGGCTGTCTCTCCGGCTCATCCTTACAGGTGCTCCCGCCTGTCCAGCGTTGCCGGAGCCTTCCTCCTCTCCAGCGCTGTCGGAGTCTCCCGCCTGTCCAGAGCCGCCGGAGTCTCCCGCCTGTCCAGAGCCGCCGGAGCCTCCCGCCTGTCCGGCGCCGCCGGAGCCTCCCGCCTGTCCGGCGCTGCTGCCGGAGCCTCCCGCCTGTCCGGCGCTGCTGCCGGAGCCTCCCGCCTGTCCGGCGCTGCTGCCGGAGCCTCCCGCCTGTCCGGCGCTGCTGCCGGAGCCTCCCGCCTGTCCGGCGCTGCTGCCGGAGCCTCCCGCCTGTCCGGCGCTGCTGCCGGAGTCTCCCGCCTGTCCGGCGCTGCTGCCGGAGTCTGAGGCGCCAGAGCCCAGAGGCGCCAGAGCCCCTCTGTCCAGAGCTTCTGCCCCTCTGTCCAGAGCTTCTGCCCCTCTGTCCAGTGGGGTCATTGAGAAGGGTGGCCATGGTTAGAAAGCCACGGAGGCGGACAATAAGGCGGACTAAGACAATGGTGAAGTGGGGTCCGCGTCCCGCGCCAGAGCCGCCACCGCGGACAGACGCCCACCCAGACCCTCCCCTATAGGTCAAGGTTTTGCGGCCGGAGTCCGCACCTTTGGGGGGGGGGATACTGTCACGTTCTGACCTTTATTTCCTTTGTTTTGTCATTGTTTGGTATGGTCAGGGCGTGAGTTGGGGTGGGCAGTCTGTTTGTTTTTCTATGATTTGGGTATTTCTATGTTTCGGCCTAGTATGGTTCTCAGTCAGAGGCAGGTGTCATTAGTTGTCTCTGATTGAGAATCATACTTAAGTAGCCTGGGTTTCACAGTGTGTTGTGGGTGATTGTTCCTGTCTCTGTGTTTTGCACCAGATAGGGCTGTTTTGGGTTTTCACGTTTCTTGTTTTTGTTCGTTTGTTCATGTGATTTATTAAAACATGAATCAAAATAACCACGCTGCGCTTTGGTCCGCCTCTCCATCAATGGAAGAAATCCCTTATAGTTAAACAAATCCAAATATACTTTATATTTAAGATTCTTCAAATTACCACCCAGCAAAGCTGCCTTGACAGCTTTGCACACTCTCAGCATTCTTTCAACCAGCTTCATGAGGTAATCACCTGGAATGCATTTAAATTGACAGGTGTGCCTTGTTAAAAGTAAATATGTGGAGTTTATTTCCTTCTTAATGCGTTTGAGCCAATCAGATGTGTTGTGACAAGGTAAGGGTTATACAGAAGATAGTCCTCATTGGTAAAGATGAAGAATAGCTCAAATATTCAAAGAGAAATGACAGTCCATCGTTACTTTAAAACATGAAGGTCAGTCAATACGGAACATTTCAAGTACTCTGAATGTGCAGTTGTAAAAACCATCAAGCTCTATGATGACACTGGCTCTCATGAGCACCACCACAGGGATGGAAGACCCAGAGTTACCTCTGCTGCAGAGGATATGTTCATTAGGGTTACCAGCCTCAGAAATTGCAGCCCAAATAAATGCTTCAGAGTTCAAGTAAAAGACAAATCTTAACATCAACTGTTCAGAGGACACTGTGAATCAAATCAATTTGTCACGTTAATTTGTCACGTGCACCAAATACAACAGGTGAAATGCTTACTTACAAGCCCTAAGCAACAGTGCAATTTTTAAGGAAAAAATAGGTATTAGGTAAACAAAAGATAAGTAAAGAAATTAAAAAAATTAAAAAGTGAAATGAAAGTAAAAATAACAGTTGTGAGGCTATATACAGGTGGTACCGGTAGAGTCAATGTGCGGGGGCACCGGTTAGTCGGGCTAATTGAGGTAATATGTACATGTAGCTATAGTTAAAGTGACTATGCATAAATGATAAACAGAGTAGCAGCAGCGTAAAAGGGGGGGGTGGTGAGACAATGCAAATAGTCCGGGTAGCCAATGTGCGGTTAGTCGGGCCAATTGAGGTAATATGGACATGAATGTATAGTTAAAGTGACTATGCATAGATGATAAACAGAGTAGCTGCAGCGTAAAAGAGGGTTTGGGGGAAGAGTGGGGGGATACAATGCAAATAGTCCGGGTAGCCATTTTTTACCTGTTCAGGGGTAAAAGGCTTGAGGGTTAAAGCTGTTGAGAAGCATTTTGGTCCTAGACTTGGCGCTCAGGTACCACTTGCCTTGGCGGTTCTAGACCATTTAAGCTGGGGCCAGTTGTACTGTTAGAGGGGCCAGTGACATTAGACGTTATTGTTGTCATCGTTTTCTTCACTGCATTGCAGGCATTAGCAGGCAAAAGACCATGTTCATAATCATCATCGTTGCCACTGAACGATAGCAAAAATTTGTTATGTAAAAATGATTTCATACTCCACATTTAGGGGGGCCACAAGGGGTCCAAAATTGTTGTCACAGGGGCAATTCCCCCACCCCAGAACCGCCACTGACCACTTGCCATGCGGTAGCAGAGAGAACAGGGGTGGCTGGGGTCTTGACAATTCTTAGGGCCTTCCTCTGACACTGCCTGGTGTAGAGGTCCTGGATGGCAGGCAGCTTAGCCCCAGTGATGTACTGGGCCATACGCACTACCCTCTGTAGTGCCTTGCAGTGATGCAACCAGTCAGGATGCTCTCGATGGTGCAGCTGTAGAACCTTTTGAGGATCTGAGGACCCATGCCAAATCTTTTCAGTCTCCTGAGGGGGAATAGGTTTTGTCGTGCCCTCTTCACGACTGTCTTGGTGTGTTTGGACCATTCTAGTTTGTTGGTGATGTGGACACCAAGGAACTTGAAGCTCTCAACCTGCTCCACTACAACCCCGTCGATGAGAATGGGGGCGTGCTTGGTCCTCCTTTTCCTGTAGTCCACAATCATCTCCTTTGTCTTGATTACGTTGAGGGATAGGTTGTTATTCTGGCACCACCCGGCCAGGTCTCTGACCTCCTTCCTATATGCTGTCTCATCGTTGATGGTGATCAGGCCTACCACTGTTGTATCGTCGACAAACCTAATGATGATGTTGAAGTCGTGCCTTGCCATGTAGTCGTGGGTTAACAGGGAGTACAGGACTGAGGGGCCAATGAGGGGCTCCAGTGTTGAGGATCAGTGTGATAGATGTGTTGCTACCTACCCTCACCACCTGGGGACGGCCCATCAGGAAGTCCAGGATCCAGTTGCAGAGGGAGGTCTTTAGTCCCTGGGTCCTTTGCTTAGTGATGAGCTTTGAGGGCACTATGGTGTTGAATGCTGAGCTGTAGTCAATGAATAGCATTCTCAGGTAGGTGTTCCTTTTGTCCAGGTGGGAAAGGGCAGTGTGGAGTGCAATAGAGATTGCATCATCTGTGGATCTGTTTGAATGGTACGCAAATTGGAGTGGGTCTAGGGTTTCTGGGATAATGGTGTTAATGTGGGCCATTACCAGCCTTTCAAAGCACTTCATGGCTACGGACGTTAGTGCTACGGGTCTGTAGTCATTTAGGCAGGTTACCTTAGTTCGCTTGGGCACAGGGACTATGGTGGTCTGCTTGAAGCATGTTGGTATTACAGACTCAACCAGAGACATGTTGAAAATGTCAGTGAAGACACCTGCCAGTTGGTCAGCACATGCCCGGAGCACACGTCCTGGTAATCCGTCTTGCGCAGCGGCCTTGTGAATGTTAACCTATTTAAAGGTCTTACTCACGTCGGCTACGGAGAGCGTGATCACACAGTTGTCCGGAACATCTGATTCTCACATGCATGCCTCAGTGTTGCTTGCCTCGAAGCAGAGAAGTGGTAGGCTCGTGTCACTGGGCAGCTTGCGGCTGTGCTTCCCTTTGTAGTCTGTACTAGTTTGCAGGCTCTGCCACATCCGACGAGCGTCGGAGCCGGAGTAGTACGATTCAATCTTAGTCTTGTATTGGCGCTTTGCCGGTTCGTCAGAGGGCATAGCAGGATTTCTTATAAGCTTCCGGGTTAGAGTCCCGCACCTTGAAAGTGGCAGCTCTACCCTTTAGCTCAGTGCGAATGTTGCCTGTAATCCATGGCTTCTGGTTGGGATATGTACGTACAGTTACTGTTGGGACGACATCCTCTATGCACTTATTGATAAAGCCAGTGACTGATGTGGTGTACTCCTCAATGCCATTGGAAGAATCCCGGAACATATTCCAGTCTGAGCTAGCAAAACAGTCCTGTAGTTTAGCATCTGCATCATCTGACCACTTTTTTATAGATCGAGTCATTGGTGTTTCTTGCTTTAATTGTTGCTTGTAAGCAGGAATCAGGAGGATAGAATTATGGTCATATCTGCCAAATGGAGGGTGAGGGAGAGCTTTGTACATGTCTCTGTGTGTGGAGTAAGGGTGATTTAGAATTATTTTCCTTCTGGTTGCACATTTCACATGCTGATAGAAATGAGGTAAAACTGATTTAAATTTCCCTGCATTAATGTCACCGGCCACTAGGAGCACTGCCTCTGGGTGAGTGGTTTCCTATTTGCTCATTTCCTTATACATCTGGCTCAGTGCCGTCTGTGGTGTCCATCTGTGGTGGTAAATAAACAGCCACGAAAATAATAGATGAGACCACTCTTGGAAAATAGTGTGGTCTACAGCTTGTCATGAGATACTCTACTTCAGTCGAGCAAAATCTAGAGACTTCCTTAGATTTCGTGCACCAGCTGTTGTTTACAAATGTACACAGACTGTCATCTTACCGGAGTGTGCTGTTCTATCTAGCCGGTGCAGTGTATATCCCGCTAGCTGAATGTTTTCCATGTCGTCATTCGGCCACGATTCGGTGAAACATAAGATATTACAGTTTTTGATGTCCCGTTGGCAGGATATTCGTGATCGTACCTCGTCTAATTTATTGTCCAATGATTTTACGTTGGCAAGTAATATTGATGGTAAGGGCAGATTTCCCACTCGCCGTCGGTGGATCCTTACGAGGCACCCCGCCCTGTGTCTTCTATACCTATGTCTCTTTCTCTTGCCAATGATTTTGGTCTTGTCGGGTGTCTGAAGTACATCCTGTGCATCCTGCTTGTTGAAGAAAAAAATCTTTGTCTAATCTGAGGTGAGTGATCGCTGTCCTGATATCCAGAAGCTCTTTTTTTGCCATAAGATATGGTGGCAGAATATTATGTACAAAATAAATTACAAAACACAAAAAAAAAACCACAATAGCACAATTTGTTAGGTGCCCATAAAACGGCTGCCATTTCTTCCGGCTCCATCTTGCTAGTGGCCATGACTGAATTGCTGCAAAGAAACCACTACCAAAGGACACCAATAATAAGAAGAGACTTGCTTGGGCCAAGAAACATGATCAATGACATTAGAAAAGTGGAAATGTGTCCTTTGGTCTGTCCAAATTGGAGATGTTTTGTTCCAACTGCCATGTCTTTGTGAGACGCAGAGTAGGTGAACAAATGATCTCTGCATGTATATTTCCCACCGTAAAGCATGGAGGAGGAAGTGTTATGATTTAGGGGTGCTTTGCCAGTGACACTGTCTGTGATTTATTTAGAATTCAAGGCACACTTAACCAGCATGGCTACCACAGCATTATGCAGCGATACGCCATCCCATCTGGTTTGGGCTTAGTGGGACTATACATTTTTTTTCAACAGGACAATGACCCAACACACCTCCAGGCTGTGTAAGGGCTATTTCACCAATAAGGAGAGTGATGGAGTGCTGCATCAGATGACCTAGCCTCCACAATCCCCCGACCTCAACCAAATTGAAAATGTTTGGGATGAGTCGGACCGCAGAGTGAAGGAAAAGGAGCTAACAAGTGCTCAGCATATGTGGGAACTCCTTCAAGACTGTTGGAAAAGCATTCCAGGTGAAGCTGGTTGAGAGAATGCCAAGCGTGTGCAAAGCTGTCATCAAGGCAAAGTTTGGCTACTTTGAAGAATCTCATATATAAAATATATTTTGATTTGTTTAACACTTTTTTGGTTACTCCATGATTCCATATGTGTTATTTCATAGTTTTGATGTCTTCGCTATTATTCTACAATGTAGTAAATAGTAAAAATAAAGAAAACCCTTGACTGAGTAGGTGTCCAAACTTTTGACTGGTACTGTATATCTCAGCACTGCAGATTTTGCTGCCAAGAGACAGAATCATTAGATAATTCATTCTGGTATTACCCCCATGTACAGTAGCTTGTTTATGGTCACAGGTTCAGGAATGGCTGAAAAATCACAACATTAACCCTACAAATAGCAGTGTTGGGTACTTTCAGAAGACATAGTCAATCAATCAATAATATAGCAATACTCTTAGGAAAAATATGTATCTTTATCTTACAATCTGTGGATACTATGTGATTAGAAAGGTTAACAATGTATGTATGTAAGACATCCCAGCACAGTTGAAAAATCTTTGGCACATGAAAATCAAGAGAGGGTGGTCTACGGAGATAGCTGGGATGGGCTGAGAGTAGCTGAGGGCTGGGATTAAAAAGCTCATAATCAGTAATAGTTATTACTGAAAACATTATATATAATGTGAACCGGAGATGTCTGAGTACTATCTTTTACAAATGTAATGTGTATATAAAATAACTATCTTTGTCATGTGAATGATATGTATAAAAGTACCATGTAGGTATACTAAAATAAAGCTGTAGAGCTGAAATAAAAGATCCCAGAAATTTACCATACTCACAAAAAGCTTATTTATATCAAATTTTGTGCGCAAAATTGTTTACATCTCTGTAAGTGAACATTTCTACTTTACTAAGATAATCCATCCACCTGATAGCTGTGGCATTTCAAGAAGCTGATTGAACAGCATTTTAGAGAATTTGGCAGTACCTCCAACCGGCCTCGCAACCGCAGACCATGTGCAACCACGCCAGCCCAGGACCTCCACATCCGGCTTCCTCACCTGTGGGATCGTCTGAGACCAGCCACCCGGACAGTTGATGAAATTGTGGGTTTGCACAACTGAAAAATTTCTGGACAAACTTTCAGAAACCATCTCAGGTAAGCTTATCTGCGTGCTCGTTGTCCTCACCAGGGTCTTGACCTGACTGCAGTTTGGCGTCATAATCGACTTCAGTGGGCAAATGCTCACCTTCAATGGCCACTGGCACGCTGGTAAAGTGTGCTCTTCATGGATGAATCCCGGTTTCAACTGTACCGGGCAGATGGCAGACAACGTTGCTGATGTCAACGTTGTAAACAGAGTGTCCCATGGTGGCAGTGGGGTTATGGTATGGGCAGACATAAGCTACGGACAACGAACACAATTACATTTTATCGATGACAATTTGAATGCACAGAGACACTGTGATGAGATCCTGAGGCCCATTGTTGTGCCATTCATCCACCGCCATCACCTCATGTTTCAGCAGGATAATGCACAGCACCATGTCGCAAGGGTTTGTACACAATTCCTGGAAGCTGAAAATGTCCCAGTTCTTCCATGGCCTGAATACTCACCAGAGATGTCACCCATTTAGCATGTTTTATGATGCTCTGGATTGACGTGTAAGAAAATCCAGCAACTTCGCACATCCATTGAAGAGGAGTAGGACAACATTCCACAGGCAATAATCAACAGCCTGATCAACTCTATGCCAAGGAGATGTGTTGCGCTGCATGAGGCATATGGTGGTCACACCAGATACTGACTGGTTTTCTGATCCATGCCCCTACCTTGTTTTTAAAAGGTATCTGTGATCAACAGATGCATATCTGTTTTCCCAGTTATGTGAAATCCATAGATTAGAGCCTAATTACTTTATTTCAATTGAGTGATTTCCTTATATGAACTGTAACTCAGTAAAATCTTTGAAATTGTTACATGTTGCGCTTATATTTTTGTTCAGTGTAAAATGTGTGTAAAATGTATATGTAACAAAAGAGCTGTAAAAACCAAAAATAGAAAACAACGTTTATTTTTTTTTTTTTTTTTGGGGGGCAACAAGGGTTCCAAAAGGGTTCTTCGGCTTTCCTCATAGGATAACCCTTTTTGGTTCCAGGTAGAATCCTTTTTAACCAGGTAGAACGCTTTTGGGTTTCATGTTGAACTCTCTGTGGAAAGGGTTCTACATGGAACCAAAGGGTTCTACCTGGAACCAAAAAGGGTCCTTCAAAGGGTTATTCTACGGGGACAGCTGAAGACCGTTTTAGGTTCTTTAGGTTCTTTTTTTTCTAAGAGTGTAGTGGCAGGACAAGTTCAGACTGTTGTTGAAATACAAACAGTCCTGCTTGTGTTGAGATGCCTTGGCTGCTGTGCACACTGAATGTAAATATCATATTGTAGTGTCTGCCTTTTGAGATGAACTAGGCTGTGTAATACAATGTAGTCCTTCACTTTTCTATACTTGAATATGATGATTGAGCAACCTATTAGTTAAAGCTTCCTTTTAATTTTTTTTTATATGTAATTAATCATTGGTCCATAGCCTGCTCTGAGCGACATCCCACAAACTCTTCAAAGACGCAAAAAGCAATGCCCGTGATTTTCCCAGGCCAGAGAATATGATGAATCACTAAATTGGTATGCACCTCAATAACACTTCAAAGTCTCTTAGGCAATATGTGTTTTGGATTTCATAACCATTAGCCACTTAAATGATTTCATTGTTACAGGGCTGGATCAGTGGAATGGCTCTTTTGTGTCTCCAAGTTGTACACAAAACAGTTAAAGAAAAGCTTGTCTAGATCATTTGTTTTCAGCTAATGTGACACATTGTTCTCTCACTGTGCAGTGACACATTTTGCCTACATCTTTGGAGATAATGTAATGGAATAGAAGATAAGAATATAATACATTTCCTTTGGTAAAGTACACTACACAAAGGCCTGTCACCTTTAGGCAACAAGTGGACTTCCACTAGGAAATGTGATAGGGTAGTCCTGTTGACAAACAAGTCACACATGGAAAACCATGTTAAGCCCGACAAAGAGGCTCACAAGTTGTGTCTAGAACTGGGGTCCACAGATCCACAGTTTGTGTGGAAGCACAGTGTCAGTGTGGGTAACAGCAGACCCACCACAGCCCAAGCCAGCTTCCCTACCAGGGGGCAAACAGAGCTACAAATGGCCGTGCAGAGGGAACAATCCCAGAGTGAATGGAGCAGCATTAGCCAGGCCCCTAATGCCAGTTTACTAACACCTGTATTAGTGCACCATCACTGTGGGGAAGACCACTGTCCAACAACTAGTAATCCCATAAGCTCCCACAACATTTGCATATTCCTCATTATCTTATTTAAACCTGAAGAAGGCAGTTTTTCACAGCTGGCGGCCTCTACTCCCACTGCCTGGGTGGCTGTGGAATAGAGTAATGTTCGTGAATGTGAGGTTGATATGTATGTAAGGGATTAACAGAATGGGTTTGGGTGTGAAGCAATGCAGCCATATCCTCTACACAGGATCAGGGTAATTGGAGGGGTGGAGAAGATGGCCGATCCATTACGTTGAGTCTGTTTGCTCAGCGGTCAGCCGGCCTAGTTTGGCAATTTTGCTCCCGCTTTTGGCACTGCTACTTTGCAATAGTGTGTGTGTGTGTCTGTGTGTGTGTGTGTTGGGGTGGGGGCTTTTTGTCCCCAACCATAGCCCTTAGAACCTCTATGTATTCACCAAGCTATGAAGATCCCCCTACAAAGCAAATGCCTTGAAGATTTAGCATGGCAGACTAGTAGTGTTGAAAAAGGGAAAAATTGCTGTGGAAATTTCAAGTGGTACTTGAGGGGCGACCCAATCAGACCACACATTCTGCTCTCAACAAGTGAGAGATCATTGAAATCTATAAACACCTCCAAAGCCTCTTTCTTATTTTTATTAATTCTCTGCTTTCAAATCTCTGCATCAAATGCGCCGAAAGCTACTTCAAAGAAGATTGTAATGGTTCAAATTCAGCATAAAGAGAAAGCCATTATTGAAAGGCTCTCTTGCATCATTTATTTGATTGTGTTGTATTTATATTTGAAAGCTAGTGGAAATATCACATAGTATTCAAAGGAACAATGTTTCAAGTCTTGTTACTTTTTACAAATATACATTACCAGTCAAAGGTTTGGACATACCTTCTCATTCAAGGGTTTTTCTTTATTTTTAAGATTTTCTACATTGTAGAATAATAGTGAAGACATCAAAACTATGAAATAACACATATGGAATCATGTAGTAACCAAAAAAGTGTTAAACAAATCAAAATATATTTTATATTTGAGATTCTTCAAAGTAGCCACCCATTGCCTTGAAGACAGCTTTGCACACTCTTGGCATTCTCTCAACCAGCTTTATGAGGTAGTCACCTGGAGTGCATTACAATTAACAGGTGTGCCTTGTTAAAATTAATTTGTCGAAATTCTATCCTTCTTAATGCATTTCAGCCAATCAGTTGTGTTGTGACAAGGTAGGGGTGGTATACAGAAGATATCCCTATTTGGTAAAAGACCAAGTCCATATTATGGCAAGAACAGCTCAAATAAGCAAAGAGAAACGACAGTCCATCATTACTTTAAGACATGAAGGTTGGTCAATATGGAACATTTCAAGAAGAAGTTTCTTCAAGTGCAATCACAAAAACCATAATGCGCTATGATGAATCTAGCACTCATGAGGACCACCACAGGAATGGAAGACCCAGAGTTACCTCTGCTGCAGAGGATAAGTCGTTAGAGTTAACTGCACCTCAGATTGCAGACCAAATAAGTCCTTCACAGAGTTCAAGTAACAGACACATCTCAACATCAACTGTTCAGAGGAGACTGCGTGAATCAGGCCTTCATGATCGAAGAAACCACTACTAAAGGAATTGCCTAGTTAAATGAAGGTTAAATAAAAAATAAAGGACACCAATAAGAAGAGACTTGCTTGGGCCAAGAACCACAAGCAATGGACATTAGACCGGTGGAAATATGTCCTTTGGTCTGACGAGTCCAAATTTGAGATTTTTAGTTCCAACAAGGAATAGGAGATGTGATGGTGTAGGGGTGCTTTGCTAGAGACACGGTTGAGGATTTATTTAGAATTCAATGCACACTTAACCAGCATGGCTACCACAGAATTCTGCAGCGATACGCAATCCCACCTGGTTTGCGCTTAGTGGGACTATCATTTGTTTTTTAACAGGACAATGACCTAACACACCTCCAGGCTGTGTCCATATGCTGACCAATTTTCAACCTGTCCCTGACTGAGTCAGTAATACCAACATGTTTCAATCAGACCACCATAGTCCCTGTGCCCAAGAACACTAAGGTAACCTGCCTAAATGACTACCAACCCGTAGCACTCACATCTGTAGCCATGAAATGTTTGAAAGGCTGGTCATGGCTCACATCAACACCATTATTCCAGAAACCATAGACCCACTCCAATTTGCATACCGCACCAACAGATCCACAGATCATGCAATATCTATTGCACTCAACACTGCCCTTTCCCACCTGGACAAAAGGAACACCTATGTGAGAATGGTGTTCATTGACTACAGCTCAGCGTTCAACACCATAGTGCCTTCAAAACTCGTCACTAAGCTAAGGACCCTGGGACTAAACACCTCCCTCTGCAACTAGATCCTGGACTTCCTGTCCAGCTGCCCCCAGGTGGTATGGGTAGGTAACAACACATCTGCCACGCTGATCCTCAACATAGGGGCCCCTCAAGTGTGCATGCTCAGTATCCTCCTGTACTCCCTGTTCACTCATGACTGCATGGCCAGGCACGACTCCAACACCATCATTAAATTTGCAGATGACACAACAGTGGTAGGCCTGATCACCAACAACGATGAGACAGCCTATAGGTAGGAGGTCAGAGACCTGGTCGTGCAGGGCCAGGATAACAACCTATCCCTCAACGTAATCAAGACAAAGGAGATGATTGCCGACTACAGGAAAAGGAGGGCCGAGCACGCCCCCATTCTCATCGACGGGGCTGTAGTGGAGCAGGTTGAGAGCTTCAAGTTCCTTGGTGTCCACATCACCAACAAACTAGAATGGACCAAACACACCAAGACAGTTGTGAAGAGGGCACGACAAAGCCTATTCCCCCTCAGGAGACTGAAAAGACTTGGCATGGGTCCTCAGATCCTCAAAAAGTTATACAGCTGCACCATCGAGAGCATCCTGACTGGTTGCATCACTGTCTGGTATGGCAACTGCTCAGTATCTGACCGGAAGGTTCTACAGAGGGTAGTGCGTACGGCCATGTACATCACTGGGGCCAAGCTTCCTGCCATCCAGGACCTCTATACAAGGCAGTTTCAGAGGAAGGCCCTAAGAATTGTTACAGACTCCAGCCACCCTTGTCATAGACTGTTCTCTCTGCTACCACATGGCAAGCAGTACCGGAGCGACAAGTCTAGGTCCAAGAGGTAATATGTACCTACATGTACATATTACCTCAATTACCTTGACTAGTCTGTGCCTCTGCACATTGACTCTGTACCAGTACAGCTGCTTTTAATTATTTGTTATTTAAACATTTTCCTTATCTATTTTTTATACTTATTTTCTTAAAACTGCATTGTTTGTTAAGGGCTTGTAAGTAAGCATTTCACTGTGAGGTCTACAACTTGTATTCGGCGCATGTGACAAATAAAATGGAATTTTATTTTATTTGATTTAAGTGCTATTTGACCAAGAAGGGGAGTGATGAAGTGCTGCATCAGTAGACCTGGCCTCCACAATCACCCAACCTCAACCCAATTGAGATGATTTATGATGAGTTGGACTGCAGAGTGAAGGAAAAGCAGCCAACAAATGCTCATCATACAGTGCCTTGCGAAAGTATTCGGCCCCCTTGAACTTTGCGACCTTTTGCCACATTTCAGGCTTCAAACATAAAGATATAAAACTGTATTTTTTGTGAAGAATCAACAACAAGTGGGACACAATCATGAAGTGGAATGACATTTATTAGATATTTCAAACTTTTTAACAAATCAAAAACTGAAAAATTGGGCGTGCAAAATTATTCAGCCCCTTTACTTTCAGTGCAGCAAACTCTCTCCAGAAGTTCAGTGAGGATCTCTGAATGATCCAATGTTGACCTAAATGACTAATGATGATAAATACAATCCACCTGTGTGTAATCAAGTCTCCGTATAAATGCACCTGCACTGTGATAGTCTCAGAGGTCCGTTAAAAGCGCAGAGAGCATCATGAAGAACAAGGAACACACCAGGCAGGTCCGAGATACTGTTGTGAAGAAGTGTAAAGCCGGATTTGGATACAAAAGATTTCCCAAGCTTTAAACATCCCAATGAGCACTGTGCAAGCGATAATATTGAAATGGAAGGAGTATCAGACCACTGCAAATCTACCAAGACCTGGCCCGTCCCTCTAAACTTTCAGCTCATACAAGGAGAAGACTGATCAGAGATGCAGCCAAGAGGCCCATGATCACTCTGGATGAACTGCAGAGATCTACAGCTGAGGTGGGAGACTCTGTCCATAGGACAACAATCAGTCGTATATTGCACAAATCTGGCCTTCATGGAAGAGTGGCAAGAAGAAAGCCATTTCTTAAAGATATCCATAAAAAGTGTTGTTTAAAGTTTGCCACAAGCCACCTGGGAGACACACCAAACATGTGGAAGAAGGTGCTCTGGTCAGATGAAACCAAAATGGAACTTTTTGGCAACAATGCAAAACGTTATGTTTGGCGTAAAAGCAACACAGCTCATCACGCTGTACACACCATCCCCACTGTCAAACATGGTGGTGGCAGCATCATGGTTTGGGCCTGCTTTTCTTCAGCAGGGACAGGGAAGATGGTTAAAATTGATGGGAAGATGGATGGAGCCAAATACAGGACCATTCTGGAAGAAAACCTGATGGAGTCTGCAAAAGACCTGAGACTGGGACGGAGATTTGTCTTCCAACAAGACAATGATCCAAAACATAAAGCAAAATCTACAATGGAATGGTTCAAAAATAAACATATCCAGGTGTTAGAATGGCCAAGTCAAAGTCCAGACCTGAATCCAATCGAGAATCTGTGGAAAGAACTGAAAACTGCTGTTCACAAATGCTCTCCATCCAACCTCACTGAGCTCGAGCTGTTTTGCAAGGAGGAATGGGAAAAATTTCAGTCTCTCGATGTGCAAAACTGATAGAGACATACCCCAAGCGACTTACAGCTGTAATCGCAGCAAAAGGTGGCGCTACAAAGTATTAACTTAAGGGGGCTGAATAATTTTGCACGCCCAATTTTTCAGTTTTTGATTTGTTAAAAAAGTTTGAAATATCCAATAAATGTCGTTCCACTTCATGATTGTGTCCCACTTGTTGTTGATTCTTCACAAAAAAATACAGTTTTATATCTTTATGTTTGAAGCCTGAAATGTGGCAAAAGGTCGCAAAGTTCAAGGGGCCGAATACTTTCGCAAGGAACTGTATGTGGGAAAGACTGTTGGAAAAGCATTCCAGGTGAAGGTGGTTGAGATAACCTTTTTTTGGTTACTACATGATTCCATATGTGTTATTTCATAGTTTTGATGTCTACAATGTAGAAAATATTAAAAATAAAGAAAAAACCCTTGAATGACTAGGTGTGTCCAAACTTTTGACTGGTACTGTATTTCAGCAAGTTATAACACAAAATCATATCTGAAAGATGGAATGTATACTGTAAGAAGTATATTATGTGCTGTGATTGATGTTGCCATTCTCAGCAACTCAACTTGTAAAATCAAAGCCAGAAAAAGAGATGAGACAGTATTTGTTATGGTAAGATGGTTTTACCCAGGGCTAACACACCAGACTGTATCCCAGACAAATTCAATAACTTCCTGAAATCAAATACATGTTTGCCAAGAACAACTGATCAGTGGAACATCACAAAGTAGATAATTTGCAATGGATGGTTGCTGTGTTAAAATCTGGATTTGTAGTTTGTATTATCTCTACTAAAGACCACTAGACAGAAGTGTTTTATGTGTGGGAAGGAGTTAGTTTTGCTATTAGCCCATTAAAGCTGACAAATCCTGTTATCTGAGATATGTTGTGCCATCTAGAAGCCATGGAGTCAGTGGTGTTTCCTGACATGCCTGTTTGCTACCTAAGGCATAATTTGTGCCGTGTTGGGATTCGAAGATTGCCTGTTGACATCGTTTCATGCATGTTCACAGTATGTCACCAGCTCAACATTATCTCTCCAGTTCTGATGTTGTGAGCTCTGCTCATGGCTCACTGTCTCGATGACGCTTGATGCCACTTGTGCTGAACGTAGGTTAATTAACCCCTGCCTGCATCCTTCCCCCCTCAGGCATCCTCACACACAAACACTCACAGGCCAGCACAAAGGTTTGGTGGTAACAAGCAGATAAAAGGCCCATAATGACATGGCACCAGGTTAGAACAAACGTCATGAACCGGTGGCTTCCATCATGTCTTCTGCCTCAGCGAACAACACAAGAGGCCATGTCTCGTGCGGACCATGTGACCGGAATTGTATTGATCACTCAATTTGTGGCCCTGGCTATCCTGGGGCCGTCTGGTGTTATCCCTGGAGGGCTGGCCCAGGAGGGGCTGGCCCAGGGCTCTGTCTGCTCCCCTGACAGGGCCAGCTCTGGGGGTGAAGAATGGGGGAGGCGGGTGGTGTGACTAAGCAGAGTCTTGTTAGAGTGGGGCGGTGCGGACGGGAGGGGCGCATCGCCAAGCCCTGTCCAAAAACAGGCTGCTGCTCGCTTTTTTACATCCCACCAACTGTTCACATTTCAACGCTCTGACCCTTTTTTCATTTCTATACAATACATCGTTAACAAAACAGTTTACAAACCACGGGTGATACATTATCCACTCTGACTTCCCAGATTTACTCAGACTAATGGATTAACCACTGAGCTGTGTAGAGTCCACACATGACTAATGCTCAATATCTCCTTTGTGTGGTATTTGAAAACAAATGCAAACTTACAGGTCGTATCTGTAATACTTGTGTGTATATTATAAATTAAGAGTTTTTTCCAAAAGTCTATATCCACCAATTTTTCACATTTGTTTTTTTAATAAAAAATGATTGCTTTTGGGTACCTTCATGTGTGTGTAAAATATTACTTTTCTCAGATTTTGTATTCATAGATTTGAGATGTGTATGAGTTTTTACTTAATTTTTTGCATAATGCTACATGTCCATTGTTTAGATGGAATGGAATGTTTGTATCCTGTATATTTGAATGTGATATGTGGTTGTCTTAAGGTGAATGCACAAACTGTAAGTCACTCTGGATAAGAGCATCTGCTAAATTACTCAAATGTAAAATGTAACTGTTTAACATACAGATCTCATATTACTGTATAGAATACCTTTTTTGTACACGTTGATGTCACAAATGTATAATTTGTACAGTTCTTTATTAAAAATGTAGTTATTTGTTACATTTGACTGTGTAAAACTTTGCAGTACCACCTGTTTCTCTGAGAGTGAGGTGGATATATATTGCATTTTGCAAAGAAAACTGATTATTTGTCTCTGGAATGAAATCATTTGGTGATAGATTTCATTGAACAACCCCATGCCATTATTAGATCGTGAAAAAACACGAATCTCTTTCATCATTTTTTTAAACAATAAAAGCTAATTTACCAACATTTCTGAAAATGGATATATAGTATTTTGGAATGAAACCTTAAATATATACACATATCATTCTCTATTTGACATGCAATTCTGATATTGGTTGGAACTCAAATGTAAGAGTTTAGCAAACAAGTCAACTTGATTCTCAAGAACTTAAGGTACGGACACAACGGTAGCGTTTTCTGGCTGAAAGTACGTAACACCTCTTAGCAGAGTGCCGGTCGCAATTTGCAAACCGAGTGCAAACCAATTCTTGTAAAAACAGGCAAAAATGTTTGACCACTGGCGGGTGGTGGAACAGCCGACCATAATTCAGTTTTTCCCTTTATTCATAAGTTAATATGTTGGAAAGTGCGTGGACATTTCTAATGTAACTAAATTTTGATTCAAAACATTGTTAAATTGAATTGAATTTGAATCGAATAGAACGACAGAGTGAGCAAACAAACTCAACCACAAAAATAGAGAAAATGGGAAAAAAAATGAATCAGTAAGTTGGTATGTTATTGTGACAACTTTGCACACTCCACATGTCACCAAGGCTGTCTTCCCTAGAGAAAGCTTTCCATTTATAGCCATCTAAAAGAAATGAATTTGACTTTAACTAGATCATCTTTTGCCCTTTCACACAGTCAGAGACCCCTGTGGTTGACAATAGGGCCTTTGAGAGGGGAAGGAGGCTAGTGCTGGCCAAAGGTTAAACAGGCCATCCCCTCATGATAAATCACTGCTTAATGAGCCTGCCATTGTCCCACATTGTATTGTTCACTTTCAGACCGTTCCCTTCTGGTTGTAAAGCTGACACAGCTAATGAACTGGCCGCTTTGAACTCTTCCACAATATTGACTGATTGCATGGAGCAGATGTCTCTGGCCAAGCGACTAGTAAATGTATATTTGATTAAGAAAGAGTGCGTGGCCCTGGAGGTGGCTAGTGTGTGTGGGTGTGGAGGGTTTATTCACCCAGGGAAGTTCATTTTAAAACAATGACAATGGTTACAACTTCTCACTTTGACAAGAGGACCTCTCTCTCTCTTTGAATAAACTTCACTGGAGCACGGAGGGTTGTCTTGCGGTTTCTGTCACGTAGTTCCCAGGTTTGCTTTAATGGGGAGGAATTCAAATCAATTTGGGGTAACAACTACACCGGTAGTGTATAAAACACAGGTAAACCACGTTTTTGAATGCACTGTGCCTTTAAATCTTGTGAGCAAGAACTATTTGATGATGTATGCATCTATTTGGGTGTCTTACTGAGGCAAGGGGCTTTGGGTTCACTTCTATTGTCAGATGATGAAAAATCTGCTATTCTCTCAACAGCCTGGAATAGTAGATAGAGACCTCACTCACATTAATTGAGCAAAAAGGCCAAATGGAAAGTAGTTTAATTAAAATCACACTATTAAATTCTGATCAAAAATCCTATGAGAATTATTTTTCATTGTCATATATTTTCTTGAATCATCTGAATAATATAATATCAAATCTGCATGTAAATGAGGGCAACTTCGAGATCCCCTTCTCTGAATGTGTTAAAAAATGATTTTCATAATTGAGAAAAGTCTTCCTCCAGTGTGCCCTTAGGTAGAGGTAAAGGTAGACATGACTAAACATGAGCCAGTGCACCAGCTTCTAGTGACTGAGAGGAAAGGTGGAGGAGAAAGGTATTGAGTTCCACTGATTAGCATATAATTGGAGGCTTTGTATTGGACACAGGGAATTAGTCTTGTGCGAGCCCTAATGCTAGTGGTCAGCTGGCTGTCCATTCACTCACTGAACGTAGCTTGTTCTGTTGCAAAAGCAGTTTCAAAATTCACAAATGCAGTTTTCAGTTACCACGGTCACCAGCTAGCCTGGCAATATTAGAAAGTTTGAAGGAATGCCCTCCTGGATTATTCTATACTCAATAAGTCACAAAACAATAAATGGAACATGCACATTCCATTTCATAATAATCAACTGAGATCAGAACATGTACATCTGCATGAAGATCGAAAATTCAGAAATACCCCAAAACGGAATAGAACGTGAACCAATGATCTAGTCAAAGGAAATGATTTAAATGGTTTACTTTAGAGAAATGTCATAACCAAGCAATTCTGAAACAACAGCCAATGGTTACCTCCCTGTTAGATGTTCAGTTGGTAAAAAAAACTGCAAAAGGAGGCAGAGAAGTACAGTTCGTTGGTGGTCTCACTCAGGTTATTTTGAGATTAGGGACCATTTAAAGGTCCAAGTGAAGATGTAGTCAGATTTGTTGAAGATTCTGGTTCCTGGTTGAGAAAATGTGACCCTATTCAGTCCAGGTTCAACTTTATGATGAAGCAGGTCCCAAAATATTACAAAAATCTGCAGTCTATTCACTCAGACAGTTTCAGGTACATATTTTGCTTACGTAGGTAGGCTGATTTATAGACATATTTTGTTTTCAATTATGATAACTTGGATTGTAGTGTTTGTAAGGAGTTTTATAAGTTGTTTTCAGGCTGAATGGGGCACTATGTTAATACTTACCAAACAAAACGTGGGTACACTATTGTGAAATACAGTATATACCCCAAAAGGGAAAAAATGGTGTTAGGTTCTATTTTTTGTGTGGAATATCCTTTTAAAAGAAACCTAGGCCATGAATAAATCCGATCGTACTTTGTCGGCTATGCACCTTTTAAAGGAAATGCTCATGTGTTCGCGGCTCAATCGGGAAATTACCATTAAATGTCAAGCGCGCTATTACACAGATTTACCGCTGATCGGATTGAATCCTGGCCCTAGAGGTCTCCTCCTAGCTAAATCTGTAAGTGGCATGTCACCACCAGAAGTTGTTCAAACCTTACACACTTTAAACGACCACAAGTGTTCCTTTTTGCCTGAAAGAAAAATTGTTCGCTGTGCTTGAAGTTGTGTTCGGTGCTGAACCCTTATCTGGGTAATACTACTCCTTGAATCGTCATATTGACCCAGCCATTTTCATGGTGTGCATGTTGTAAATTTGCTGTGACATGGTGTGTCTGCCATGGTCTGTGTGAGTGTGTGGTGCTCTCAGGCCATGAGAGGAGTGTGTGGGCTCCAATGCTGCCTGGGGCCTTGATAAATGGTCTGTGATCAGCTGGAGGGGCTCAGGGCCATGCAGGAATGCCCCTGGGGGTCATCCGCTCAGCGGGATGAAGGGATGAGGTGGACCAACGGCCATTATGGCCCTTTGTGTCAGATCGCTCTGTGATTGACATCAGTTTTTCCCTCTCTCCATGGCCCCCATTGAGGAATACTGGCCGTCCACTGACCTGCACAGTGGAGGCAATGCATTTAACAATCTTGCTACTTGCTTTTAGCAGAAGCCTCTGCGATGGAGGTTCTAGAAAGTGATAACATATCGGCCTGAGAGACATTTTATTTGTGGTTGCTACGTTGTGAAAGTCTGAGGGCCTGTCTTCTTAACTTACATTTCCAGAAAATTGTTGAATATTTTCTTATTTTAAAGTGCCAGGTCAAAAGATGCAGTACTATTGTTCTCTACCACTTTGAGGCACTGTGACAGTCACAAGACCCAGCATCCTCACACAGTTAGTATCTTTATAACCCTGGAAAGACCCTTTGTCCCCTTTGACGCAAAATTATCACTCATTACTTAAAAAACTTTTCCCAGTTTCGATACATTTTCATTGAGGCTGGACTTTTTATGCCTTTCTCAGTATTTCTTCCCCCTTTATTTCGGCTGAATAACTACTCAAGAAAATGAAAGCATAATGACCCGGCAATTGTGACAAAACCTAATTGGTCACGGAGGCCAGTGGCTAATGAGCTGAAAAAATGTGCCTATGGGTGTGTAATAACTGTATTTTCCTCTGCCTCTACTCCTTTCGTCACAGCCCTGTGTGGCATTTTTAACAAACTGAAATGGCACCAGATGCAACAGGGCTCAGACACTTTGACTTGAATTGGGAAACCATATGTTCAGATAAGTCATGGTTTCCTCTTTCCCACAGGCAGGGGCCAGTGTGTCTGTGAGGTAAACCACTGGTGGCCAGGAAGCACCACTTTTCAACTCGGCACCATGGGCGATGATAAAGAGATCGCAACGGCACAAATCTTAATGAAACTTTATTTTGTTTCATCAAAGGTTTCGATTTTCTTTGGGTTTAATCACCTTTTGAAACATTTACTCCTTGTTTTCCTGTAGTATTTTATGTTAAAACATATATCATTATATTTTATTAATCAATTTACAAATGTAGGATCTTAATTAAATCACCATGTTGCAAGAGAACTTTCCTGAAATGCAGGACATTTAAAACTTGTAGTGTATTTGAGGTTTAAATAGATTTCTGAAGTTTGTAATTTCCACTTTATTTTTCAGACTTGATTTTCCCTTGTGAAAAATTTATCAACCCCTACAAAAATGTACATTAATTATAATCCACATAATAATTCACATTTCCTGTTGGTGCAGGATTATTTTCCTGCTGTAGCAAACTGGCTCAAATGAAGATCCTACATCTGTATTCAATAATACTAACACCACATACATAGTGTAAGAGACACAGTGTCCCTTGTGAAAAACATCAATATTTTTATATTAGAGTTGAACATTTTCTGAAAGACTTTGTTTTAGCAAGCTTGGCTGCTCAGTTCACAATGTTGTTCGCTCCAGTCAAGTGAAGTTATTAACCTTTTTTTAATATACTGCACTTCTTGCCCTTGTGAACCTGTTGAGAGGTTCTGAAAGGGACCTGAAGAGTACCACTGGCTCCTGAAAATAGTGCTGATTATGAGGCAGAAAGGGGGAACTCCGGTTTTATTCAGTGCCTAAGATAACACTATACAGAATGATAGACTCGTCTGGATTGTTTGTCCCCCTCACCCATTGTTCTTCTTTCCATTGAGTCAGACTCTCAGCTGCACTTGAGGGGGCCGTCACAGGTAGGAGAGCAACAGAGATAATTCGCAGCCCATGGTTGATTGCCCCCTTATAGACACTCACTCTCATGGCCCTGAAAGGCCTCAGACGCTGGTGAATAAACTCCTACTCGCTTCCATAAACTTTTTCTCCTCCTGAATTTTCCGGGGATGTGAACAGCTCCCAGCCAGGGCCGGGGATGCCTCTGAAAGAGAGCCTGTTTGGAATCAAAGCCTGTCGGCTCCACCCTTCTCTGACACACACAAGAAGAGAGCGCCTGTGATCCAGCGCTCAGCCAGTCAAGACAAGAGCACACTGCTTTCCCCTCCTGTGGTCTCGGGTACACAAACTGCTACTAGGTACTAATATTAATGTTTCTTAAATACATATTTCAGTTTAGGACTAGCTCTGTGTTTGCATGTTGTACAATTTACAGTTCAAGTATAGTCTCATCATCTGATTTTTTGGAAATATACATTTTTTTTGTTAAATTGGGGGGGGGTGCTTTCGGTTATTGTTTTGTGTCATAATCACAGTAATATTATTCAGTATATTATGACCACACAATGATAAGTAATCTGCATGCATATATCACAGCTATTTATCATTCTGAAAGTCTAATTTCCGATTCATGTGGCTCAGGCAAGTCCTATTTAAAGGAACCAAAACACGGAATACACCCTAAATAGGACATTGAAATGTTGCTGTGTTGTTGTCACACTATGCATTAGCATTATCCTATTGTGGTTGTTTTATTGTTTTGATGGATGACTACGGGTAGCTGTCTGTAACTGACATGTTCTTTCATCTTTGAGTGATCGAGGCCCCATAGTGTGTTAAAGAAATGTTGTCAGTGGTTAAATTGTCTGATTTGTCTGTAGATGCTACAGTTTAAATGCGTCTTGCTTCTAAACTTTCAGATGTTTTAAATCGTTGTTGAAACAATAAAACAACCATTGGTAGAGAGCGACATGACCACAGCAGAAGGCAGCAACCCTATAAGCTTGAGAGCCGAGCAGGGTCTCAGATGACATCACAGGGGGAGGTGGCAGCATTGTTAGCGTCCCAACATGGGGCAGTGTATTAAATGCAGCATGAGCTTGATTCTCTTTCAGACTTGACTGAGCAGCTCAGACTCTAAGACCTATCTAAGACCTATGACACAGTCACACATTCTTAGTGTGACCTGAGTCATGCAGTTGGCTCCCTTGGAGAGTTAAAAGTCACAAAGAAGAGTGTGTTGATAGCCACCAGGAAGATTTCAGCCCATCTAACAATGCTCTTTTTCCCTGGGCCATGGGGTGTGTAAAAGGAGGACCTGCAAGTGCTAGCAGTGGAGCGAGGAGCAAGCACTTTGATTGACAGTGTCTGTCAGGGCCAATGAACTCCACTTAAACATTGTCTTTATGTGTTCTATATAGAGTTGTTCGACTGTGACCCTTCCATCTGTTAATGCTAATCTGTCCGTCATTTGGACCAGTTGACTCTGGATAGGCCTCCATCCAGTCTCTTGTCGTTCTTTCTTCAGCACGTATCGACTAGAGCAGGGTTTCCAAAACTCTGTCTTCGGGACCCCAAGGAGTGTACGTTTAGTTTGTTCACCCTGACACTGCACAGCCGATTCAAATAATCAACTAATCATCACGCTTTGAATCAGCTGTATAGTGCTAGGGCAGGAAACAAAATGTACACCCCTTGGGGTCGTGAGGACCGAGTTTGGGAAACGCTCGACTAGAGATGGAGAAAAACAAGCATCACTTTTATTTTTCACATCATTGCACTTAATATATACCATTTAGCAGATTCTTTTATCCAAAGTGACATAGAGTCATGCATGCATACTATTACATATGGGTGGTCCCGGGTACTGAACATACTATCCTGGTGTTGCACAAAACATGCTCTTCCAACTGAGCAACAGAGGAACCACTGTATGTTTTATCAGGTTCTTTGGAGAGCAATGACACAAACTGCTATGATTGACCAGAATCTGAAACCAAGACCTGTAATGTCCCTTGAGACTCAACATGACATTTAATTCAATAGTACCATACAAATCAATCTGAAATGCAATGCTTCCCATTGTTAAGCAAACCCTAACACTTACAACTCACTGAAAATGGCCTCAAGACTTCCCCAGCCTGTGTTCTGCACAAGTCAAACAAAAAAACTTGACATTCAGCTGATTTCAGTCAAAACATCATATTTATGTGAACAATCAAAACACAAATAACTGAACGTCGAGACAAAACTAGCAGTGACATGTGATGACTGACAAGTTGATGAGACACAAGAGACATAGCCGGTGGCCTTGTCATGAACTTGAACACCACGAGCTGATGCCAAGCTCTCAACCGGTCAGAGGAATTCCTTGGGCCGGGGGCCTTTAAAGCTACTTTTTTCATCTGTATTATTACTGGCTCATTCAGCAGCAACGTGGGCGATTAGGGCATTTCTCAAAGAAATATGAGAAAGAGACGATTTTCATATCCTTTGTTATTGGTCTTGACCCCATGTGTCTATCGACTTTAGGAGAACCGAGCAAGTGCACATCAAGGCAGGATGAGGGGGAAGAAACTCAATTTATTCAGATTACACAAGACCTCTGGGACAGGGATTTGCTCTGGCAAGCTGTTACCTCTTGTCTGTTTCTGTATCAATAATAACATGGAGATACAAATGTTTGTATTTTCTTAGAGAAGAAAACTTCTGGGGTACTATTATTTAGTTCAGATGAACTTGTATCAACATAAGGTAGAAAATACTGGAAGAGTTGACCAGATGAGAACGTTTGTACCTAAACGTTTTGGTTTTGTGTACGTATTTGTGCTTTGTAGTCAGCAACTAGGGCAGTGTTTGATGTTTCAGCTTGGAGAGATTCATCTGGTGGGCACTAGGGCAATGTTTGATGTTTCCGCTTAGAGAGATTCATCTGGTGGGCACTAGGGCAGTGTTTGATGTTTCAGCTTGGAGAGATTCATTCCTCTTGGAGAGATTCATCTCATGGGCACTAGAGCAGTGTTTGGTGTTTTCCTCTTGGAGAGATTCTTCTGGTGGGCACTAGGGCAATGTTTGATGTTTTAGCTTGGAGAGATTCATCTGGAGAGATTCATCTGGTGGGCAGTAGGGCAGTGTTTGATGTTTCAGCTTGGAGAGATTCATCTCGTGGGCACTAGGGCAATGTTTGGTGGGCACTAGGGCAGTGTTTGATGTTTCAGCTTGGAGAGATTCATCTCGTGGGCACTAGGGCAATGTTTGGTGGGCACTAGGGCAGTGTTTGATGTTTCAGCTTGGAGAGATTCATTCCTCTTGGAGAGATTCATCTGGTGGGCACTAGGGCAGTGTTTGGTGTTTCAGCTTGGTGAGATCATCTCGTGGGCACTAGGGCAGTGTTTGATGTTTCAGCTTGGAGAGATTCATCTCGTGGGCACTAGGGCAATGTTTGATGTTTCAGCTTGGAGAGATTCATCTGGTGCCCACCAGATGTCCGTGTGAAGTCCCCCAAAAACGTCCAACACATGGCCTTTAAAGTAAAGTTGTCCATTAATTAATCTCTCTGTTTTTCTCTCCCAAAACCCTTTCCTTCGCTCTTTTACTTCTAAGACGTGTTTTCAACACACTCAGGGGCTTAACTATGGGAGAGAGAAAAGCTCCATAGAAGAAGTGAAGTATCTTAATTAAAGCACCCTCCACTTCTCCCCGCTCCTTTCTTCTAGGCCCAGAGAAGCAGGAGGAATGGTCCAATCCCACTTTAAGCCCCCCTTGTTTCCTGCCGCCAATAGAAAGTCCCATTAGATACAATGACGGAGAAAGGGTTCAAATTAAAACTAAGAGAGCTCCCTCCTTTGCCTATGTCATCCCCTCTCATTATTTCCAATATGAGAAAGTGAGATGGAGTTGAATGTGGCTTCTTCAAATCCACGACATGGCAACACTTGATGCTAATTAACAGAGACTTATTGTTGCAAACCAATGTATGTATAAGGGTTTAGTGGGCTTAGAGGAAAGCCCCAAAGTGAGGGTGAATAACTGTGGATAACTGACCCTCACTGGCCCTCACCCTGCCCAGCCTATGGGATGGAGCGAGCCACAATCTTTTGTCCTTCTGAATTAACCAACTACTACATAACTTGGGTGTGGCAGGGTAGCCTAGTGTTGGACTAGTAACCAAAAGGTTGCAAGTTCAAATCCCCGAGCTGACAAGCTACAAATCTGTCATTCTGCTCCTGAACAGGCAGTTAACTCACTGTTCCTAGGCCGTCATTGAAAATAAGAATTTGTTCTTAACTGACTTGCCTAGTTAAATTAAGGTCAAATAAAAAACTTCTTATAGAACTCACATAGTCAGTTTAGATAAATATTACGATCTACAGTAGATGGCATAAGACAGTTATGTAGGATTCAGAAAATGGTAACTTAGAAACTATATACACAAAACTCCATCTCCCAAAGCCTCTTAGACCTGTTTCTCTTTTATCAAAGTGGAATAGAGAATAAGTAAAGATATACTCACTTTAAAAACAAATAACACACTTCCTACATACTGTAGATATTTATTGAGTATAATTAATGTATGGTTACCATTTTAAGGAGGATAAATCCATTACTTATTCAAGTTAAAAACAAATAATGTGATTCATCCTTCCCAATCAAAGGCTCTAGTTCCCTGAATCCTTTTCCACTGTGGAGAATGACACAGAAGCCTTGGAGACTGCACTTTCTGATGACTTATACATGACTTAGCTTTTACTCTATTATTCCCAGGCAGTCTTCCTTTTCTGTGAGACTATGCCTCCGAATTCATCCTCATCTGTTATTTTTATGACCGCAACATTCCCCTGCAAACAAATCAGGCCCTTTTTTCTTTGGGTGGTGGAAAGATGAGGTAATATGTCAGTATGTAAATTGTCAGTTCATATGAACCTTGCTCACACAGGCTTTTATATGAGGCGTGCTCACACAGGCTTTTATATGAGGCGTGCTCACACAGGCTTTTATATGAGGCGTGCTCACACAGGCTTTTATATTAGGCGTGCTCACACAGGCTTTTATATGAGGCGTGCTCACACAGGCTTTTATATGAGGCGTGCTCACACAGGCTTTTATATGAGGCGTGCTCACACAGGCTTTTATATGAGGCGTGCTCGCACAGGCTTTTATATGAGGCGTGCTCACACAGGCTTTTATATGAGGCGTGCTCACACAGGCTTTTATATGAGGCGTGCTCACACAGGCTTTTATATGAGGCGTGCTCACACAGGCCTTTATATGAGGCTTGCTCACACAGGCCTTTATAGGAGGCTTGCTCACACAGGCCTTTATAGGAGGCTTGCTCACACAGGCCTTTATAGGAGGCTTGCTCACACAGGCCTTCACATGAGGCTTGCTCACACAGGCCTTTATAGGAGGCTTGCTCACACAGGCCTTCACATGAGGCGTGCTCACACAGGCCTTTATATGAGGCTTGCTCACACAGGCCTTCACATGAGGCTTGCTCACACAGGCCTTTATATGAGGCTTGCTTACACAGGCCTTCACATGAGGCGTGCTCACACAGGCCTTTATATGAGGCTTGCTCACACAGGCCTTCACATGAGGCTTGCTCACACAGGCCTTCACATGAGGCTTGCTCACACAGGCCTTCACATGAGGCTTGCTCACACAGGCCTTCACATGAGGCTTGCTCACACAGGCCTTCACATGAGGCGTGCTCACACAGGCCTTTATATGAGGCTTGCTCACACAGGCCTTCACATGAGGCTTGCTCACACAGGCCTTCACATGAGGCTTGCTCACACAGGCCTTCACATGAGGCTTGCTCACACAGGATTTTTTTTTTTCTCTCCCTTTTTTTCCAGAGTCCCCCCCGAAAAAAAGGGACCACAAAGGAGATGAGGAGGGGGAGGTTGCCAATTCACTGAACAAACGATAGAAATCACATTTTGGGGAGCATTACAGAATAATTACACATATGCTTAGATGGGAGGCATTCATGAGGGTTGACAATATTTTAGGGATTAAAGATGTTAGTGGTGCAGCCCTCTCCAAGGAACAGGGATCGTTGACACATTCAAATGCAAAAGCGTAGCCGTTTGGAGAGTGAAATGCCGTCTGTCTCTGGTGCTTACTACAAACTTGGGAAGGGCTTTCTTGGGCCCAGACACCGGGCCCTTAATACCTAAAGCTATTCCTTCATATAAAGCAGGGGACAAAGGCTGGCAGCTTCATGGTGTAAAAGTAATTACCTTTGCACTGATCAGAATAATTCTGCCCACTGCAACAAGCACCTGACCACAAATACCACAGTGTATGTTTCAGTATTTTTATTTTATCTCACGCTGTAGTCCTCCATTTTAACTTAATGTTGTAGTAATAAGCAAGCATAATACACAAATTAAATTAACCATCACAAATGTAATTTTACGGATTTCTTAAACATATATTTTCCATGTGCTCAACAGTGATTAGATACACAATAGCGTTTGAGGATTTTCAACCTGCTTTGTTCTGCAGCTTAAATCAAACTCTCCTTCGTCATTTGACCTTCTTCATGCCTCCACAGTAGATCATAAACATAACCAGACTGTAAGAGGGGGACTAGATTGAATGTTTTCTTTCTTCTCCGTGCCAGTGTGGCTCTTCCTGGCTGAAGTCGGGGCCATGAAATCCCTTTTTTGTTGATGTTTAGACATGGAAATGTAAAGTATTCATGGCAATTATAGGCATGAGAAATTGATGAAATTACAGTCTGTTCCTTGAAAGAGGCAGAGCGGGTGCGGAACAAAAGGCAATTGGCTGTGTCAGCAGTGTGGTGGTGGCTTTCTAACAGGTGAAGAGCCCCGTGTGTGGGATGACTGGGATCGGCACGTGAATGTGGCGGGACAGCAGACCCCCTGCTGGGCCGGTACAAAGAGGGGGCACACACCAGAACCGCTAGGACATTGACTGAGATGAGCACCCACTCTTTCTCTGAGGGAAATCTTTGGGCCTCTTCGACTGTTACAGATATGGCACATTTCACCAACCGAAGACCTTCAAATGGGAGGTGAATAGCCTAGAGCACGCTTTCATTTCCCTCAGCCCTTTTCAAAGGAGCGGCAATATGGGATGAATGAGCGCTACTTGAGAATATCCTCCAGTTCGCCTTTCTTTCTCTTTGTATATGTGGGTGTGTGTGACTTTAGTCCTCGTGAAATTATTAAACAAAGCTGATGTAGGAACCTGAATGAAGGCAGAGCATGCTGAGCGTGTGACTATAATCTGGTGAGTGATGTTGAGGTGGACGTGATAAAGTTTTCAAAGTGAAAATGAAATGAAAAAACATGTATTTATCTATTCACATTGTGAAGGGAATTGTATTAGCCTAGACCCTATTTGAATATTACCACTATTTTGAATACTGAATTGTCTGTTCTATAGCATTTGTCATCCTGCTTGGTGTCAATTATATAGGATTCGAAGAAACAATTCCATACTTCTTCAAGATAGTCATTTTGTTAAAATATATTTTTTGGGGGGGTTAAAAATACTCTTTAAGTATCTCATGTGGCAGGTGTTTTTGTGCCTTTATATTGAATAGTTTTCCACATGAGAGACTTTACAGGTGACACAGCAGAGTGCAAACAAGCCTTTCATTCAGAATCAATGCACCACTGGGGTGGGACAAGAAGTGAAAAGCAACTTCATGGCCTCTCTGTGGCAACTCCTTCAAGTCAGACCACCTGATAAACCTTGTTAATGAGAACACACATACATACTATTGAAAAAGTCAGATAGTTCTACTGCTGCACCCTGTGTGGAGGGCTAAGATAACTGTGACTTGAGATGTGGCAGACAATAAAAGTCCAGGGCACCACTGTGGGCCTCTATGGGTTCCATTCACAGCCATGCTTCCATGAATACAGCAAAATCTGAAATGAAACTTTTAATATCTGCATCACATACAGACCCCTAAAAATGGGGACTTCCTTTTTAACAATTTCCCCCACCAACATGTTGTGTTCTCTCTGCTCCTAATAGTCTTTCAATTTCTCTCTGACCCAGCGAGGGTTTTAGACGACTGAAAGACTCCCGTTATAGAATTATAAAGCAAGGAAGGAAGAAAAAAGAAGGAAAAAAATGTTTGTTTTTTGGGGGCCAAAAGTGGTTCAGTCTTAAAAGAGTGAAGGCAATGTTTCCTGGATATGGACAAGAAAAAGGGTGCAAATCAGGAAGCAAGAATTGTCCTAAAATGTTTCTCCTTATTCAGAAAGTTACTTCAGCCTGTTGAAGGTCAGATTACAGAGCGTGGCTCCTGTTAAAATATGCATGGTTTTATTCAGACTTAAAAGTTGAGAAAAGGTCCCATAAAATGTCTGGTGGCCCATTGGCCAACCTGGACTCAGGGGTAGACATAAAATAGTAAATGTAAATCCGGGACAATTAGTTTGATATGTTACATTTTGTATGGCATGTATTAATTTGTGGATGTCGATCATCCATTACGAATGATACAGTTGAAGTCGGAAGTTTACATACACCTTAGCCAAATACATTTAAACTCAGTTTTTCACAATTCCTGTCATTTAATCCGAGTAAAGATTCCCTGTTTTAGGTCAGTTAGGATCACCACTTTATTTTAAGAATGTGAAATGTCAGAATAATAGTAGAGAGAATGAATTATTTCAGCTTTTATTTCTTTCATCACATTTCCAGTGGGTCAGAAGTTTACATACACTCAATTAGTATTTGGTAGCATAACTTGGGTCAAACGTTTCGGGTAGCCTTCCACAAGCTTCCCACAATAAGTTGGGTGAATTTTGGCCCATTCCTCCTGACAGAGCTGGTGTAACTGAGTCAGGTTTGTAGGCCTCCTTGCTCACACATGGTTTTTCAGTTCTGCCCACAAATGTCCTATAGGGTTGAGGTCAGGGCTTTGTGATGGCCACTCCAATACCTTGACTTTGTTGTCCTTAAACCATTTTGCCACAACTTTGGAAGTATGCTTGGGGTCATTGTCCATTTGGAAGATCCATTTGCGACCAAGCTTTAACTTCCTGACTGATGTCTTGAGATGTTGTTTCAATATATCCACATAATATTCCTCCCTCATGCGGCCATCTATTTTGTGAAGTGCATCAGTCCCTCCTGCAGCAAAGCACCCCCACAACATGATGCTGCCACCCCCGTGCTTCACGGATGGGATGGTGTTCTTCGGCTTGCAAGCCTCCCCCTTTTTCCTCCATACATAACGATGGTCATTATGGCCAAACAGTTCTATTTTTGTTTCATCAGACCAGAGGACATTTCTCCAAAAAGTACAATCTTTGTCACCATGTGCAGTTGCAAACCGTAGTCTGGTGGTTTTTATGCCGATTTTGGAGCAGCGGCTTCTTCCTTGCTGAGCAGCCTTTCAGGTTATGTCGATATAGGACTCGTTTTACTGTGGATATAGTTACTTTTGTACCTGTTTCCTGCAGCATATTCACAAGGTGGCGACAGGGTAGCCTAGTGGTTAGAGTGTTTAGAGTGTTGGACTAGTAACCGAAAGGTTGCAAGTTCATATCCCTGAGGTACAAATCCCCAAGGTACAAATCTTTCATTCTGCCCCTGAACAGGCAGTGCCACTGTTCCTAGGCTGTCATTGAAAATAAGAATTTGTTCTCAACTGACTTGCCTAGTTAAATAAAGGTATAAAAAAAGAAGGTCCTTTGCTATTGTTCTGGAATTGATTTGCACTTTTTGCACCAAAGTACGTTCATCTTTAGGAAACAGAACGCGTCTCCTTCCTGAGCGGTATGCGTGATCCCATGTTATTTATACTTGCGTACTATTGTTTTTACAGATGAACGTGGTACCTTCAGGTGTTTCGAAATTGCTCCCAAGGATGAACCAGACTTGTGGAGGTCTACATTTTTTTTCTGAGGTCTTAGCTGATTTCTTTTGATTTTCCAATGAGGCACTGAGTTTGAAGGTAGGCCACAGGTACACCTCCAATTGACTCAAATGATGTAAATTAGCCTATCAGAAGCTTCTAAAGCCATGACATAATTTTCTGGAATTTTCCAAGCTGTTTAAAGGCACAGTCAACTTAGTGTATGTAAACTTCTGACCCACTGGAATCGTGATACAGTGAATTATAGGTGAAATAATCAGTCTGTAAACAATTGTTGGAAAAATTACTTGTGTTATGCACAAAGTAGATGTCCTAACCGACTTGCCCAAACTATAGTTTTTTGTGGAGTGGTTGAAAAACTATTTTTAATGACTCAAACCTGTAAACTTCTGTCTTCAACTGTATGTTACGAATTACAATTTGTGTGATATGTCACAAATTGCAATTTGTACAATGTGTTACAAATGTGTAAAACATATGATATGTTAAAAATTCCAATTTGTTGTGGCTAACATTGGCTAGGTGTCTATTGCTAACGTTTGCTAGGTGGTTGACATTAGGGTTAGTGCTTAAGGTTAGGGATAAGGTTAGGAGTTAGGTTAATGGGTTAGCTAACATGCTAAGTAGTTTCAAAGTAGCTAAAATGTAGTAAGTAGTTGCAAAGTTGCTAATTAGCTGAAATTCGAACACGCAACTTTTGAGACGTTCGAGTTTTATGCCCAACCATCCAACCAACCGCCCTACTTTCAGATTTGCTTCGAGTAACCGTCTGTGTTATGTAACCATACCAAACATAACATATCATACTAATTTGAGTGTCCCGGGTTAGGTTTTACTATGTTACGTCTAGTCTATGAGACTAGACTGCATTGGCAGCCCCAGGCCCTTTGTAAAGGGGACTCCTCCTCATCTGAAGGATGAATGATTTCATGACTGAGTGAGAATGAAAAAAAAAACACCCCTCAAGAATGAATCTCAGCTCTCAAGTGATTATTTTTGTTATTTTCTCTCTGGGCAGTAACACCTACATTGTATTCAGAGAGACAGAAAGCCTCCGAAAGGAAACCCCTCCACTTCAAGGCAGCTGGGCATGCCACATACTCAGTCCAGCCTCTTCACTCTTGGGTGGGTTTTGTACAAAGCTCAGATTCAGAGGCCTCTGCTTCACTCACTCTGGCAGAAAGTGACTATAAATTCACATTGTGGGACTTTTACAGAGCTTGCTGGCTTCTTCAAATGTAGGCCTCAGTATATAGAGTCTCAGTAGCATATTATTTTATTACACTTATCCACACTTTTTTTTTACTCCCACAAATACAGCACATGAGAAAAAGACTAAATTATGTTTTACTGATAGCTGAGAGTTTTTAGTGTGGGCGTCTGAGGCTACTGCAGAGGGCTTGCCTTTTCAGGTTTCTTCAACCAGTGGGCACCCTCCTCTGTGACTGTCTGTCTGTCAGACAGCTGAATACAGAGGGCACTGAGATACCCTATTTAGAGAGCATCCCAGAGTTCAAAAGGTCCTGCTGAATGTTTGGGGTCTTTCTGTCAGCAATCTTGACCATCATTGGACACGACAACCGCTGAAGGCTTCACAGGCTGGTCCCTTCATGAAGTCCCTTTGAGACAATTATTAGATTCTTTTTATACCTACACCAGGTGAAGTCCACCTGCCTCTCCTGCAATGCCACTGTTTGTATACTCTATAGCAGTTCTCCAACCTTTCATCACAACAGCAGGATCATTGTATGAAATCTATGTATTCTGCTTCTTTCAGTTACTCCTAATGCTACTTTTCATTATCTCTCAGATGGATGCGCAATAGCATGGAGGTTATTCATAACATTTGACCGGCACGGGTAAATTCACCACTATGTTATGATGATATTTAAATAATGTAAGAAACAGAGTCATACTTGGACTGTCAACAAAGCATGGAATAGTCCTGTAAATGTTGGTATTTACTTTATGTTTGTAAAGTATATTCTGTTTTGGAAAAGATTGTGGTAACAGGTGGAAAAAAAATTGTAGCTTGAAATATCTTCAAACATTTCCAGTAATTTAAATTCATGTTTACCCCTTGATTTAAAAATAATTACTTCTAGAGTATCATAGAACGTTAGACAAAAAGGAACAGCATATACTGAAAATTATGTCTAATTTCATTCACAGAACCTGTCCTAGCATGGTGTCATGACAACAATGATATTCAATGGGGTTACCACATCAAAAGTTATTACACCTTTGATTCAGAAAACAAGGATACCAGCACAAGAGCAGCTTGGGATTGGAGGTTTCTCCATATGTGGGAGGGGACGGGGGGGCAATATCACCCACCTCTTCAGGAAGTGTCCTGTGAAAGCCTAGAATGGTGGGGAAGGGGCTCTCCGTGGCCCCGTGGAGTCCTCACAGCCAGCAGGCACTGCGGCTGGCAGCATTATGCCATTGGAGGAGGAGATCCAGGGCTGCCAGTCCCCTGCCGCTGTTTCCCCATGCCTTTCAACCCCGCTCCCTGCCACACAGAGAAGGAGATTAGGATTAATCTTCCGTCTGACATGCTGATATTAACACCATTTTTTCTGCCTTTCCTCTCATTTGCTGTACATTTTGGGCTTGTTAGAAAGGAAAAGGAGGGGCAGAGAACAAAATCTAAGTCTGGGCCATGGATTACTCCTAGAGAGGAGGGGGGCAGGTTCAAAGGGGTTTTTCTTGTGATGGGGACAGAAGGACAATCATTTTGGCAGAGAACAGTATGGTGTCAGGATCACTCTCTGTTGATGTGATTTGGGATATGTGGGTTCAAATTGCCACACAGGGAAAAGAGAAGGGCTTTAGATAAACCCAGCCATTCGATAGGCCTGTCTGTCTGAAATGTTTGACTGAAATAATTATTTGATAAAGTTGTAGAATATTGAGGTAAAATATTTGCTCAGATCCACATAAATTATATCCAAATATCAGTCAAAATATTTTCTAAATGCACTAACTAATTTAGAATTGCATAGTAATGGAGTAAAGCAGGTTTAGGGAGCAGAACCAGAACTGGAAGTTTAAATCCTGAAACTATCTGCGAGTCTTGACATAGATCGTTTAATGTCAGATAGACATATTGCTAGTTGTGTGGAGTGCAAAACCAAACAAAGTTAATTAAAACTTGTTTTGACTGTTATGTTGGCCATTGTTTTTCGTGTGTTTTTTTGTGTGTTTTTTTGCTTAGTAACATGCATATCTTATCTATTTGTCATTCAACAACGTGGCTTTGAATGAGAATGACTGACATATATCACAAGATATTCTGTGAAGTTGTGGACTCACTTCCGGTTGCAATTCCCTTTTTAATTTTACACATGTGGATTAAGGACTGACCCTATTTCCTTATAACACTTATTCCGTTTGAATAATAACAAAAACACTTAACTCTATTAACCTAAAATAGCAGCAATTGTGAAAAATAACCACATTTAACAAATAAAAAAAGTGAAGAGTTTTTGTAAAGTAAACCATTGTTTAAAATGTTTTTAAAAACTATAAGGTGTGAGAAACAGCAACAAGCAATTGTTTGTGAAATGATATCACGTGAGAGTTCACACATCTTCAGGCGTATTACACTGTTGTAAAGCATTCTCTCCTTTGTCTTAACCTGACATTATTGCTCCTTTAGTGGGAAAAGTTACATGTCATTGTCTGGGATTTTACCTCTCCCTCACCTCCTTTTTGATTATCCCTGTGAGAAACCCTGTTCCTGTATAGTATACACTTTCAATTACACTTTACACTTAGGGGTCTAGGCCAGGGAACCATCAGAAAAAGACACACACAGACGTTGAAAAGGCAAAGGGCCTTTGCTGTTATGCAAATATATCAAACGGTAAACGGTTGAGTGAGAATTATATTTGAATTAAATGAGGCTTTGGCTTTCTATAACACTGAATTGCAAGGCAAAGTCTCAATACAGAATCCCCACGCCGCGGCCATGCATATTATGCACTTGACGAAATGTGAACTGACATAAATACCATGGCTCACTTTCAATCCGATTACTCGGCTAAACCACATCAATACCATCCATCCAACAGGCGCTAGCGTCCCCCATTCAAGTGGCCAGAGAACAACCCCAGCTCCTCCTTGGTACACAAGCACCCTCGCTGCCACTGCAGAGCCCCCACGCTCAACCCATCAGCCAAACTCAATGGAACCCTTTCGACAAGGTGCTTTCCTCAGCTCTCCAAGCTCAGGCCTAAAACAAAGCTAAAGATTGTGTCGATGTGCCCAAACTCCCACTGCAGCCCCGTCAGCCCATACAAGCACTCAGGTTTAAAAAAGACTATTCCCTCCAAGGACTCAGAGCTCTTTTTGTGTGCCATCGTATTGAGTAGGTTTTCCCAATGTGTCCCCATTATAACGATCAACAAGAATAATGCTCCAGGTTAGCATAACCGAGGGGTCATTTCTGGCAGCATTGATCGCTTGATAGCAACCAGACCTTTATTTAAACTGGTGTTGACAACCACAAAGATTCCCCCTTTTGGGGATTTGTAGCAACGCTTGGGTTTTGCGTGGAGCACATTTTAACCAGAGGCATTTACAAGATTTTTCTAAACAACCTGCCAGGTGCAGAGGCCTCCCTAAAGATCCAGCAACGTGGTGGAACGTTATGAGGCCCAATGAGATTAGAATGAGAATTAAATACGTTTGCCGCGTTGATGTTCCCTGAGCTCCCATGACCAATTTAGGACTAATGAGCATTCTATGAGTGCTTTCCAAAAGCCCAATGTTTTCAGCCATCCATTTTAATGAGAAAACAGAACCAGGTTTTGAATTGAAACGGTTATTTGAGCTAAGAGGAGGGTACAAAGACAATACAGAGGAAAATGTTTCCCATATACAGTTACTACCATGATGCACCACCAGCAAAAGCAAAGCCAGTAAAACTGATTGATAATTCTCATATACCATTAGTCAATAAGCAAATATGTTGTTGAATGATACTGTTGTTGAAAGACTTCTCTTTCATATTGTCTCATTTGAGTGTTTAGTTCAGTGCTTTAAACATTATGTACCATACTACAACCAAACAGAGTTGAATTACAGGTCCCACCTTTTATGGATAGTCCCATGTAGATGGGCATACTATCAACAAACTGTCTGTTGATAATCAACTGCTTGCTAAGGTTACGGTTAAGGTTAAGAATAAGGGTAAGGGTTAAGGTTAGGGTTAGGGTTCATTTCAGAGAGGGTAAGGGTTAAGGTTAGGGCTAGGGTTAGTGGATAGTTGTTGTTGACAGTTATTGAACAGATACTGAACAACTACAAACCATCTACTTGGGATTATCCCAAAAAAGTGTTACCAAAGGAACAAAATAAATGGTTAGTTGGCACTTATAGACACATAGGTATCCACTATATAAGGGCTCCCGGGTGGGGCAGCAGTCTAAGGCACTGCATCTCAGTGCTAGAGGTGTCACTACAGACCCTGGTTCGATTCCAGGCTGTATCACAACTGGCCATAATTGGGAGTCCCATACGGCGGCGCCGTCATTGTAAATAATAACTTGTTCTTAACTGACTTGCCTGGTTAAATGCAAATATATTGCGCACTGATAAAATTCTATCCACAAAGGTGGGCACATCTGTTCCAAAACATCCCAGTCCTCTGGAGTAGGTCAAAGGTTACAGTATAGTTTTTATGCAACTTTTTTTTATCTTGGGCTATATCATATTCCTGACCAATGTTGCTAGAATATAGCATAGGTCTTATTTCCATTCCCCCTTGGAAGCATATAACATTTAATTGGTTGATAAATGTTGACAGACTCAAACAAAAGTTGGGATTTCACCTCATACTTAAAATGAATGTAGCCATCATGACAAGGTAAGATGCCCAATTTCCCATCATTGTAATCATGCAGCAGTCAAACAGACAATAAAGTGACGCTATGGCAATATATTGATTAAGTAGTACATATTTAGT
Organism: Oncorhynchus tshawytscha; assembly: GCF_018296145.1. Taxonomy (NCBI): domain Eukaryota; kingdom Metazoa; phylum Chordata; class Actinopteri; order Salmoniformes; family Salmonidae; genus Oncorhynchus; species Oncorhynchus tshawytscha. The sequence goes on along the minus strand of NC_056447.1, from coordinate 44,042,159 downwards.
AGTTAACCTGTAGTAGTTAACTAAGCAAAACATCATTATGAATCTATGACCAGACAAAGGATGGACTAACTGACACTGGTGGGGGCTCAATAGAAACCCGTCATTAGCACAGATTGGCTGCCAAGTAAAATTGGGGAACAGGTGCATTCAGAGCAACACACACTGAAACGCTTTGTCCGTGGACTTGTGCCTCTCTCCGTTTGAAAACGGGGGGTTATGTTTAATGCAAAGTTAATATCGATTTAATGCTTGTCAGAGCTCCTCTGTATCTTGGGCCATTCCTAATCCCTCCAATGTTCCGCAGTGGCCGGATCCTAGTCAGAAACAGCTGCTGAGCCAGACTTGAAGAGGGAGAGCACCACTCAAGAAGGCGGCTTATAGGTGTAAAGACCGTCCATCTCCAAAGCAGCGTGTAAAATAAATAGACCATGTGTAAAAACAAAATTAGAAATTGATGATTTCCTTTTAAATATATAACCAGTAAAAAGTTTTTTTTTTAACAGCATAACTTCCAACGATGCTGTGGTAGGCCTATAGGCCAATTTCTCTGAATGTTGTCATAGTCTGCAATGAAATTATAAAAACACTTATTATTATTGCTTTAAAGAAAAATAAATAGAATTTATCTTAATGCTAATGATGGGTCTATTTACAGTATCTGCTCACTAAATACAGTTAAATATATTGAATAGAAAGTCAGGTAAAGAGTACAATACATTAGGCAAAAAAACGAGGTTGCAAGAAGGCCTAACATTATTTATCAACATTTTCACAAATGTACGTCATTAACCTGAATATATAACAATGAATCTAGGAAACGGTTCAAATATTTTGCTGCAGTCTTACTGCATCTATCTACAGTATAATTATCATTTCAATGCACCCACCTCTTGTGTCTACGGACAAGCGTGGGGATATAATATTTGAAAAATGTGTTTTAAATGTGTTTAATTCAGCGACCGACCAGCTGTTTCTCTAGACTATATTTGGTAAAGAGAAAACAATCGTGTCAGGCTTGGAAAGCTAGTAGAAATTAGTTTCGGTCACTGGGGCTAAGCTATATTTCCTGCAAACCATCTGCTTGATTTGTACAATAGGGGGATTTTCGAAGGTTCCTGAAATAATAAAACGCTTTGAACTTAACAGTGATGTTTTTTCTCTGTGAAGGTGGGTGCTGTGTTAATGTGTCTTAATATGGGTTCCCCAGGCGGGACATAAAACGCAAATCTAATGATCAATACATTTATCTAAAAATGTAATGATTTCACGGTTACGTAATTACTTGTCTGTTTACTCAGACATTAACTGTTTAAGCTAAGTGGCTTATATATATATATACAAAACATGTCATTTGTCAAATGACCCTCTTCTCTTAAGGAGTGTTTATACACATAATTTGTTTAATTCAAGAATGTTACAGTAATTAGTCTCCTCAGCCTATGAACATTTTTATATATTTCATATTTCAATATTTTGCCTATAACAGGTAAAAGGCCTAAATACTGACACCATCTGAAAATTGCTAGACAAGGCACGATGAATAGAGGCTATAGCATTAAAACTTGATATATAACCGTCACACCACAAACGTAGGCCTACAGTGTAGACTCTGCTCTGTCCTAATAAATACATTGTTCTATGGTCTGAAAAGATTGAGTAGGATTAATTTGTGTTTATGTGGAAGTTTTGCTAACGATGTCTTTACTGCCAGGGCTCTTTTGCATAAAATATCCACAGCCCAAATGGGATTCACCTATTAATAGCCTAAATAAACTCACTCGGCCATGCATGGGTAACATGCAAGACTGATGGATCAGATGGCTAATTGGAGCCTACTAATATTAGATCATTTGTAAAATATATACAAAAAATATGACAATTAATTTTTGCGTTAGTAATGGACATGGTTACCATGCATCTATTTTCATGGGAAGCGCCTGGCGCATAATTTCATGGAGATTTGCCTTCTGTGCCATCACTTAGGACACACGCGGGCTTACCTTCCCCGCACTTTCAAAGCAGAAGTGTTGACTCTCCAGAAAGAAATGTGAAGGTAACCACTTTAAAATGAATGGTTAGGAGAACAAAACAGAGAGAGCAGCGGTCAAACGCCATTAGTCACAGGTCTTAGCCAACAGGCCTCAGGATTCACCTCTCCTAGCCGATCACAGAAAAGAACTTCGAAATAGAATCTTCCTCAAAGAAACTCTTTTGTTAACTTTCCCCCCTGTTTTATAATCTATTTCATCAATGGGCGGTTATCATTTTCCTCCTGCGGTTTGCAACCTATCCTAAAAGTTTTCGCTTTGACATAGGCCTGCCTACTAGGCTACAATAAAATGAACCCATGTGTAGCGCTGCATGGGTCTGACTTAGCCCTCTAAACAATGCTTCTACGGTTTAAATGGCAGATACAGTGGAAAAAACGTATGCAGCTTGTAAAAAAAATAAAAAATCGGCAACACTATTTTAAGGGTCCATAATAAACCATTTATAAGGCTTTAACAAACAGTTTGTTCGCCATTTATTAACCCTTACTACCACATTTGTAAATGTTAGTAAGCTAGTTATTCACATTGACATAGGCCTATGTATATATATTTAAATCCTGTGATGTGTGCTTATTTTTTTATCAGGTACTACTGAAATGTCTCCAAATGGCATGCCCATATTTTGTTGAGAAATTTCACTGATCCCTCAAAATATTTATAAAGTATTTATCAAGTATAAATAGCGTTAACTTTGGATTGGGGACTGCAAAAAATACTTTACTAATGATTAATAAAGGATTTATAAATGTTGGAGTAATGATTCATAAATAGTCAACACACACTTTATAAATGCATTTTAAATGGTTTGTTACGGAACCTTAAAATATAGCGTTAACAAAAGATCATGCCCTAAACTTTTAACTCTTAAAATTATGATGATAATAATAATAATACTAATTTAATGACATCAATGTGAACTATAACTATCATACCACCAGGTTTATTTATGTTTTATTATTAGGCCTACAAAACTTGGCCTATCATTCCTTTTTTAATGAAATGTCTTAAAGTCACATGGTTCATTCTCAAACCTTAGGCTAAATAGCATTATAGTGACTGTTAAAATACATTAGGCATCTAATTGCAAGTAGGCTCATTGATGATTTTTCTGCCCTGTTTTGGTCTTTCAAGAAATAGGACACACATTTCCAAGGCACACACTGACACACAACAGTTATTTTCAATAAATGTAGTCATTAAATTCAAAACCGTTTTATCTATTGGTGTCTTACAGCACAAATGCACATAAAGAATGAGACTCTAACCGCCCATTGAAATCAAACTGAATAATAGGATTTTTTAGAAAGATTTGTGTCAGGCTAAGAAAGAACAAACAGCTGAGAGGATGACAGTTACTTCATGGATAAGAGGATAAGAGCGCAATGGCCAGAGCTGCACATTATTTTCAGCGGGACCAGCGACATGAAATGGAATCTCTCAGATTCACCGTTTTTAACACACCAGTTAAATATTCTGACATTAAAGCCTGTCTGATTTTCGCAGAGAAAAACAGACTGGTACAGACGACATATTGTGCTCATAATATCCTACCCAATAGGCTATGCTACAATGTTTTTTTAAACTCCGTTTCAATGAGCTACGAGGGAAAATGGTCATACAAAACAATAAGCCTAATAATATTAATAACAATAATAATAACAACAATAGCCTAATTACAACATTATTTTGAATACAAGTGAATGCGGATAATATTTACAAATAATTACAATTATGGCATTGCATCCTAATAGAAATGAGGCAATCACCATATTCTCAAAGTTCCTCCCACAAGCCCGAAACTAACGACATTATGCTGTTATATGCTCAAATGAATTTAAAATACACTTTTTTAATAAACCCTCTATTCACAGACAAACGTTGTGGAGTCCTTTAAAATAGCCTTTAATTAGTCTCTGTGTGCTGCCACCGTTATCACAGTGAAAACTATACCAAAAAGTGGTCAGTGTGCAAAATTGATGACTACACTTCCTTTGTTAAAAGGACATTGTCTAGCGCTTGCTTATGAAGTCTAATCCAATCATAAATTGCTTCTTCGAACCAATCAGCAGGCACTGAATTTCCCCTGAAAGAAACTCACGTCGAGAACTTTGTTGAACTTCATTGTTTGACTGTCAGTTTCGAAAAGGCTTTGCTAACGGTCCACTATAAAAAGCTTCTTCTAAATGGAATGGTCAGAAGAGAACTGTGAGTCTTTCCACTTGGATCCTATAGGCCACGGAAACTCATTCAGTGAGAAAGGGCTCTTTACAATTACTTTTCCTTATCCACCCAAAAGGAGCAATGATGTTCCCTAGTGCACTTGCGGCTCCCGATATGTACCCCAGACTACTTCGACCGCCGACGGCTCACTCTCTGCCCCAGTCCTTGCATTCAGCGTTCGCCGCCCACTCAAGCTTTTTGGTTGAGGACCTGTTGCGGATCAGCCGGCCAGTGAGCTACTTGCACCGGACGATTCCGTTACCCAGCGTGTCTCCCCCGGGATCAGGAGCCACCACGCTGACCTGCAGTCACCACACAGACCAAGCTGTCATCACCACTTCAGCACAGACAAGAACGGGCTCTCCTCAGAACCCACTCTCCAACAACAACGACCCTAACTATCTGAAGTTTGGAGTTAATGCCATCCTAGCACCAGAAACGAGAAACGGTAAGTTTATTGGGAATGTATAGGCTACTGTAAACTTCATTATTTAGCATTTACAAACAGGACACCTGTTACGCAGGGATGTGAATTTGTGTAATGCATGGATCGAGATTATGAGGGAAGTGTCACAACATTTTAGGCCTATATGATTTGACAAAACAAAGTGAGTAATTTAATTCAATGTTTTCTTTCATTTTGAATCACAGCATCGTGTACACCTTCAATGCATCATGCCATGCACGGGAAAACCTTCCCTCTGCCATATTTTGACGGATCGTTTCACCCCTTCCTCAGAGCATCCTATTTTCCAGGTAAATCCACTTAATAATCCGATGTCATGGTCCATGTATTCAGCTGATGTCGTTGTGCCTTAAAACAATCTGCCATTGGCTAGTTGAATCTAGAGGAAATACAACCGTTAGTTCAGAGGTTGGAAGCCGAAGAACATCGTGGAATCAGTCTCGCCAATTTGATGCCCTATTTAGCAGAGGCAGGAACTGCTGACATTTTGCACCGGTTCCCCTAATCTACAAATTAGCCGCAATTGTCATGGTCTAAATTTGAGGCGGATCCCCTCTCACAAGGAAGCTGCTTGCGTCTCTTCATTGCTTCTCTTTCCCACCGAGCCAGTGCACTTAGTTACTGATAACTCACAAAGCTTTCAGCACCATGACTAATTGGTCAGCTCCCTCCGGCAGCCACACACATTCTGCTGATAGGCATTTACCAGTCATGGACTAATTCCCCATTAGGGGCTATTCATTATTTCAATATTCTCACAAGACCACATAGAGGGTTATGCATGTTTATGGATCGTGCTGATGTGAAAAATCTAAAGTTTAGCTAACAATACAGTGGCTTGCGAAAGTATTCACCCCAGTGGCATTTTTCCTATTTTGTTGCCTTACAACCTGGAATTAAAATAGATTTTTGGGGGGTTTGTATCATTTGATTTACACAGCACGCCTACCACTTTGAAGACACTTTTTTTGCGAAACAAACAAGAAATAAGACCTTTTGCAGAAATTACAGCTGCAAGTCTCTTGGGGTATGTCTCTATAAGCTTGGCACATCTAGCCACTGGGATTTTTGCCCATTCTTCAAGGCAACACTGCTCCAGCTCCTTCAAGTTGGATGGGTTCTGCTGGTGTACAGCAATCTTTAAGTTGTACCACAGACTCTCAATTGGATTGAGGTCTGGACTTTGACTAGGCCATTCCAAGACATTTAAATGTTTCCCCTTAAACCATTCGAATGTTGCTTTAGCAGTATGCTTAGGGTCAATGTCCTACTGGAAGGTGAACCTCCACCCCAGTCTCAAATCTCTGGAAGACTGAAACAGGTTTACCTCAAGAATTTCCCTGTATTTAGTGCCATCCATCATTCCTTCAATTCTGACCAGTTTCCCAGTCCCTGCCGATGAAAAACATCCCCACAGCATGATGCTGCCACCACCATGCTTGACTTTGGGGATGATTTTCTCGGGGTGGTGAGAGGTGTTGGGTTTGCACAAGACATAGCGTTTTCCTTGATGGCCAAAAAGCTCAATTTTATTCTCATCTGACCAGAGTACCTTCTTCCATATGTTTGGGGAGTCTCCCACATGCCTTTTACCGAACACCAAACGTGTTTGCATATTTTGTTCTTTAAGCAATGGCTTTTTCTGGCCACTCTTCCATAAAGCCCAGCTCTGTGGAGTGTATGGATTAAAGTGGTCCTATGGACAGATACTCCAATCTCCGCTGTGGAGCTTTTGCAGCTCCTTCAAGGTTATCTTTGGTCTCTTTGTTGCCTCTCTGATTAATGCCCTCCTTGCCTGGTCTGTGAGGTTTGGTGGGTGGCCCTCTCTTGGCAGGTTTGTTGTGGTGTCATATTCTTTCAATTTTTTAATAATGGATTTAATGATGCTCCGTGGGATGTTCAAAGTTTCTGATATTTTTTATAACGCAACCCTGATCTGGACTTCTCCACAACTTTGTCCCTGACCTGTTTGGAGAGCTCCTTGGTCTTCATGGTGCCGCTTGCTTGGTGGTAGCCCTTGCTTAGTGGTGTTGCAGACTCTAGGGCCTTTCAGAACAGGTCTGTATATATACGTAGATCATGTGACAGATCATGTGACACTTAGATTGCACACAGGTGGACTTTATTTAACTAATTATGTGACTTCTGAAGGTAATTAGTTGCACCAGATCTTATTTAGGAGCTTCATAGCAAAGGTGATGAATACATATGCACACAACACTTTTCTGTTTTTTATTTTTTATATATTTTTTTAACAAGTAATTTTTGTAATTTCACTTCACTAATTTGGACAATTTTGTGTATGTCCATTAAATGAAATCCAAATAAAAATCTATTTAAATTACAGGTTTTAATGCAACAAAATAGGAATACTTTTTCAAGGCACTGTAGATAGCACAGTAGCCTGGAGTCGTGCAAGTAAAATCTAATGATAGGCTATGGGCCGGTCTAATGCTACAGTGCTCTCTGTTATACAGTAGATTTCAAGATTAAGAATATAGGTTTATTTTTTTCCCGAAGTTATAGTGAACTCACACATAAATTGGCTTTCGAATAGCCAACAATAAAGACGATTAAAATAATCTAAAATGGATAAGGTGCAGATCTGGATTTAGAGACAGCTTATTTTGAGAGCAACAAAACAACTTTAGCCTCATAGCTTTTCGTATTTAATGAAAAGGATGTGTGGCAAAAAATAGGGCCCAGCCATCAGTATTCTCCAAATGATCTTGGCATGCAGACAGTTGTGATTAGTTTGAAAGTGTAGATCTCTTTTGTTGCAGTAATATATGGCTTTAGCGGCCTGTCCTAAGCCTTTTTTCAGTTAGTTCATTACTACACAATTACCGTTCACGCTTCATTAGCTACTCTATCTTTCATTGGGCCTTTCAAAAGGGATACTCTGCCTTTTTACCATACCAATGCTATAAGGGACCAAGCAATGTGCTAATTAGCTGCTTCGTGCCAATTCACTCAAACGGACTGCATTTCGGATCTTAAAGAGAGACTCTGGTTTAAACTACGAAATAATTATCTCATATGCACCTTTAACCCCTCCACCCACTCGCTGAAGAAAAGGCCAGGCTAGCCTACTTTCACATTCACTTAGCCTATGTGTGCATTTTCTTGACTGACATGATGCAATGCTAATGGTATGTTGTTTTGAAAAATATTTTAGCATCGTCTTCAGTGGTTCCTATCCCTGGTACCTTTTCATGGCCGCTGGCTGCAAGAGGAAAGCCCAGGAGAGGGATGCTCCGACGGGCAGTGTTCTCTGATGTCCAGCGCAAAGCCCTCGAGAAAATGTTTCAGAAACAGAAATACATCAGCAAACCAGACAGAAAGAAGCTGGCTGCAAAACTTGGGCTAAAAGACTCACAGGTAAAAATTGAAAAGTAATTTAGGCCCACATCAATACAAAACATAATCTTAATATAGGCTAGGCCTATTTTGGGATTATTACTGGTATGTTATATTGTTATTAGAATCAACCATTAGGCCTATTAGGTAGCCTAATAATATTTAATGTATTTTTCAAGGTGAAAATATGGTTCCAAAACCGAAGAATGAAATGGCGCAATTCCAAAGAGAGGGAGTTGTTGTCGTCCGGAGGTTGCCGGGAACAAACCCTTCCAACTAAAATGAACCCCCACCCGGACCTCAGTGACGTCGGGAAGAAGTCCTGTGAGGAGGAGGTGGATGCGTTCAGGCGGGACAGCCCGCGCTCAGCCTTCTGCCGCTCGCCATCAGAGCGCGAACTTTTGAACAGTGTGGAGTCGCACCTCTCTTCGCCTTGCAACTCCAGCAAGCACTCCGACTTCTCAGAATCAGAGGATGAAGAGATTACAGTGTCTTAGTTGTGCATAACACATACATTATGCTTATATAAAGTTGTTTAAACACATACTGTATATTGTCACATATATTGTATATAGACATTATTACCCAAATGAGACCCATGCATTCTTTAATTTGAACACATAGCCTATTTGTCTGTGATATAACCAATTCTCCTATATGTTAAATGTAGGGGGTCATATTGGTTGTGGCAGATATTTCAGTACTTATTAAGCAAATTTGACATATTTTTGCAGCTTTTACTCTTTGTACCATATTTTGTAAGGGGCATTTTTATACCAAGATGATTATATCCGATTACAATGCTATTGTGAAAAGGCCAGGCTCTTACAATCCAGATGCAATGTCTTTAATCTATATTCAATGTATAACTTAAAAATACATATATTATTTGTATGCTTTGTTTAAATGTTTGTATTTTGAGAGTATTTTTTTCCAAATAAAACTAGAAAATGTAAAGAACAACTTCTGCTTTCTTGACAATGGTCCAACAAAACACAATAACACTTAATAAATCATTGATGAATGTCAATAGGATTCATTATATTTCTACTACAAAAAGTAGACGATGATAGAGGTGTCACTACTGTTCTAATACGAAAGACAGGTCAGTATGAAAGAACACATTGTCTTCCACTGTCTTAAAACGGACAATGAAAAGGTGCAGTCACTGTGGCCCTCCATTCTGGTTGTACACACTTCTACTGTACAGATGGCAGGTATACGGGGTATAGACCGGAGGACATACCAGTCACATAGGTAGCCTAAATAATAACAGAAAATTACATAGGTAGCCTAAATAACAAAAAATTGAGACAGAGTTGAGACAATGGAACTGGGCTTAACACACTGAACATTGCTGAACAATATTTAAAACCACATGAGATCAAATAAAACTTTATGCATTTAAAATAACTTACACTGATTTAGAGGATTTCTCTGAATACAAAAAAATGAAAAGTACAGTATCGTGACCAGATTTATTCTCAGTCTCATGATATTTCACCTAAATTATTGACAACATACAATCTATAAACCAAACTGTACACAAATGACTACTCTCTATTTCTGTACAAGATTTCAAAATGTTTTCAAAACGTGGGATTCAGATAAAATATTTACAATTTTGTTTTACATAAGCAAAATGCACATATCAAATAATTATTAAACATTATTAACAACTAGATTCAATAGCACACCTTTTTCACAACATTCCAACATCCAAACTTTGTGGGACCAAGAAAAGAAAAACAAACATGTTCTATTTGTGCTTGCATCACCCTTTACAATCCAGGAAGATATGGTAGTGAAAATACAAACCTCACAAAAATATTCACAGATCAATGTACTTACAATACAACTTTTGACAATACGTAAAAATGGAAGTGAATTTTTGTTTTGGCTTTAGTCAAATATTCCAAATGAAATTTGCATAGCATTTGTTTCTAAGAACACTCAGAGGATGAACAGCAACAACACTGGCAGATAATGGGGACCTTGTGAGGGGGAGCAACCAAAGTGGTGCCTCGTAGTAGCATAAGCCACTCTGAAAAAACTCCATCTTATTAGGGAATCAATTCTAGTCACTCCAATACAGCAACACTGAGGATCCCATTAACACTTGATGCAAATGGTCCTGGTGCTAATTCTCCAGAGTGAATGACTAGACACGCCAGCCTCTGTCTCAAAGCCATGCAGTCGCTCTGATTCCTTTCTAGACTGGGACCTTTCAGATGTGGGTCTACATGTCCAAAGTGCCTCTATAAGAGAAACACTGGGTTGAAGCATTTCATGCAGGGATTGCGCTCCATTTTGAGCTGAATAAAAGACAAACAAGCACGGTTGGGATACTGTTTGAAACGCTCATGAGGTAATATATTTTTTTTAAATTCTGTTAATAAGTTCAAATTTTCCCAAGCAGAGCACCAAAAAATCCTATAAGCATCACTGATTTAAAAAAATCCCTAACAAAAGCCTAGACCTTTTTGCTACCCGCTAGGTGCACAGAAAGGATGTGTTTTCATCAAAGTCTGAACAAGCTAGCAGCCAGCACCTAAACTCTGCACAGCCTCTATAGAAATCATGTACAATAAAGGCATGCGTGTTGCCACCGTTGTTATAAAAGTAGCAAGGCATCATTTGAAAGTTAAGCATAAAAAATATGTCCACCATGGTGTGTGCCTCTGGACGAAGAAAATGCACACAGGTCAAGCTGCTAGGTAAAGTCCCCCCTTATCTCAACTCGCTGGTCACCATAGCAGCACCCACCTGTAGCACGCGCTCCAGCAGGTATATCTCTCTGGTCACCCCCAAAACCAATTCTTCCTTTGGCTGCCTCTCCTTCCAGTTCTCTGCTGCCAATGACTGGAACAAACTACAAAAATCTCTGAAACTGGATACACTTATCTCCCTCACTAGCTTTAAGCACCAGATGTCAGAGCAGCTCACAGATTACTGCACCTGTACATAGCTCATTTATAATTTAGCCCAAACAACTACCTCTCCTCCTACTGTATTTATTTTACTCCTTTGCACCCCATTATTTCTATCTCTACTTTGCACATTCTTCCACTACAAATCAACCATTCCAGTGTTTCACTTGCTATATTGTATTTACTTCGCCACCATGGCCTTTTTTTGCCTTTACCTCCCTTATCTCACCTCACTTGCTCACATTGTATATAGACTTATTTTTCTACTGTATAATTGACTGTATGTTTGTTTTACTGCATGTGTAACTCTGTGTTGTTGTATGTGTCCAACTGCTTTGCTTTATCTTGGCCAGGTCGCAATTTTAAATGAGAACTTGTTCTCAACTTGCCTACCTGGTTAAATAAAGGTGAAATAAATAAATACATTTAAAAAAGCTCTATGCAGCTGAGTGAATGTATATCTAGTTATTGCTACTCAGTTTGGACCACATAAGCTATAGCCTAGGTTAGGTCACAGTCAAGGCAACCGGTTTGACATCTCATGAGCTATAGCCTAGGTTAGGTCACAGTCAAGGCAACCGGTTTGACATCTGATGAGCTATAGCCTAGGTTAGGTCACAGTCAAGGCAACCGGTTTGACATCTGATAAGCTATAGCCTAGGTTAGGTCACAGTCAAGGCAACCGGTTTGACATCTGATAAACTATAGCCTAGGTTAGGTCACAGTCAAGGCAACTGGTTTGACATCTCATGAGCTATAGCCTAGGTTAGGTCACAGTCAAGGCAACAGGTTTGACGTCTCATAAGATTTGTCATTTATTTATATGGTTGACTGTCTTTGCCTGTGATTGTAAACAGACTCCTAATAAACACTGAAAATAGTAGAGTACTGAGTTGAAATTATTCAGGTTATTGAACTTTGACTGGGATTTTTATCTTGGGTTACCAGCACCCAGTATGGCCCAAGGCTATTCAATTCCAGTCCCGGAGGGGAGAAACATTTCCGTTTTTTTTGTTTCTATCTGGTAGTTAATTGTATTCAAGTGGTTTCCAGATCTGAATTAGAAGGAGAGGATGAAAAAACAGAAGTATTTCATCCCTTCAGGACCGGAATGTAATAGCCCTGTAAGGCCTACACTCTTAGAATAAAAGGTACTATCTAGAACCTAAAAGGCTTCTTCGGCTGTCCCCATAGGAGGACCCTATGAAGAACCCTTTTTGGAAAGTAGTGAGTTCCAGCTATTATGCAATATGTCTGCCTAAAGATATGAAATCACAGAGGTCCAAATTCTAACTTCAAATACATCTTCAAATACATAACCTTATATCAGTCTCCCATTGATGTCAATGGATGATTAACACAAAGGTATCTCAAGTTAGGATGTGTCCCAGCCACAGTGAGTATTATCTGACCCAGTGAGACTCATAGTGTGCACTCCAGTGATAAGTCCAGCACGGTGTTGTCATGGTGATCCTGGTTGCTGTTGGAGTCGCTGTCGTAGCTCTGAGTGCTGGTGGAGCAGTGGGCCGCTTCCTTTAGCTTCATCAGCATGTTCATCTGTGGAGATTAGAGGTCAGAGGTCAGATAGGTTGTCCCCTACATACAGACACCGATGCTAACCATAAAAGCATCAATAGGACAGTAGATAGTCTTTAAAAGCACTTAATGAAAGACTTTGATCTTGGATACAAACATAAAGTGAAGCCTTTGTCCATACAGACCATCATCACATACAGGATTATTGTGTAATGTCATACCAAACAGACTTTCTTGAATATTTCCAAATCCAACTGATATTTGGGATGAAGATTGTCAGAAAGGCTAACATGAGGAAGGGATTATAATTCACTTACCAGGGGGTCTCCGTTAGTGTCTCCCTGGGGAAGCTGCTTGCTGGGACAGCCGTCTTTGGAGATGGAGTATCCATCGAATCCCACGTCCACTGGCCGGAGCTTCAGCAGCTGGGTCCATTCGTGCTGCAGGGGGCTGGCTGCCCAGGGATAGCTCTCCACCACCCACTGTGCTGGATCCTCCCATGGAGCTCTCCTCCCATACAGCTAGGAGACAGACAGGTCGACAGACAGACAGACGACTCGGTTATAATCATGCTAGCTGATCAGTGATTTTCCTTAAAAACTACTCCTTCAAGGGTTTTTCTTTATGTTTACTATTTTCTACATTGTAGAATAATAGTGAAGACATCAAAACTATGAAATAACACATATGGAATCATGTATTAACCAAAAAAGTGTTAAAAAATATGTGTGTGTGTGTGTGTGGGGGGGGGGCTTATTATATACATGCATGTATTGCATCTCTTTGTGTATGTGTGTTAGTTACTAACCATCATTCAAAGGCCTTGTTCTACTGCAAATGTGAATTGATGCCACATTTCCAGCGTTGTGTAATTTTAGAGTACCTGCAGCCCCTCTCGGACAGCCTCCAGCATGTAGGGAATGATGGAATAGTTCCACAGATCTGTGAACCACACTCTGGATCCCTCCACATCCATGGGGCAGGACAGGAAGAGGCGGGGGCCTGGGAGGAAGATAGAGTGACAAATGTCAACAAAACATCTCTTTTCATTCAATAGAACCTTCAATCTTGTCCCATATGTTTTCTATGTTGACACATTTCAAATAGACAATAGAAAAGCATTCATTCAGGCACAGTTAAATATCTATTCATCCATCTCTTACGTCATAATGTAAAACAACTTGGCCAGATAAAAAAATAAAAATAAAATGTGATTTTTAGTGGATCTTACCGATGGTGACGTCCGAGGAGCTGTGGGACTCCAGGAACCGGTTGAGGTGATGCCAGACAGTAGGGATCCACTCGATGATCCTCACCAGCTCAGCATTGCGCTGTCGGCTGCTGATCTCTGTCTCCATCAGCCTCCTCCTCAGGAACCGACCCAGGAAGCCCTTCACTGGCTCAGTATGGTTGGCACACAGCACCCACCTAGACAGGACACCCACACAGTAACCAGACAACAGTTTAGAGGATGATCAGTTACTGTTCAAATAGACCTCTAATCAGGGTTAGGCAGAGAACAGAGATATCAGTCCATCCATTTATAAATACTGCCCTCTTGTGGGGTCTACATGACAAGTCACACAAATACAATTTTACATTTCAGAATAGAGATGACATCATACCACATTAATTGTTTACTGAAAAAAATACAGTCACATATAAGAAATGATAGGATATGATATACTTGAAGTTATGATGAAGCTGGAGGTTGGGAGTGGTCGATGTAGCCTGATTCATTGTTCCAATGATATAAGGACTGTGAAAAAACAAGTAATTGAGGATTTAGGAGTGTCACACAAATACAAATATTTTTATGTGTGTGTATATGTGTGTGTGGGTGTGCCTGTGCGTCTCTGTGTGTGTGTGTGTGTGTGTGTGTGTGTACTGACCAGCGGTGGTGCTTGCAGCTGAGCAGGCCATTGAAGACCTCTCCCAGGGAGCTGCTGCGGTGCAGGTTGTCCAGTATGACCACCAGGGGCATGTTCACCCCATGACTCATACTATTACACTTGTCAGCCAGGTTAGACAGGTACTGACACAGCTCCTGGACACCAGCAACAAACAGACTGCAGAGTTTACCATTTCCACATTAACCACACAATGATTCCCCATACAGCCTCTAAAATACCACAGATACCTATACATTACTAATGACATATCAAACACGTTTTCCAATTACTGTATCCTCCAACAGTTCAAATGTAAGGAGGAATAAGCATTTCCATTCGGTAATGTCCTCTGCCTCATATAGTTATACTCATTAGGGTTAGATTCTGGCACCTCTGCTCTCATACAGAAAGTATCCCATGGTAAAGGTTATTCCTACATATGAGTCATGATAGTGTTTGACAGACCTTGCTTGACTTGTGGTCTACGTTGAACGTGGCAATGGTCCCATCGGTGACCTCTCTCCTCTCCCTCAGCACCATGTGTTCGGCCAACCGGCTGGCCAGGAAGCTCTTTCCAGTGCCGCTGGGGCCAGACAGGATGATCCTGCCGTGGTCATGCAGCTGGGACACGTAGCGCTGCAGCAGGGGCTTGGGAATCAGTGTCTCGAATACCAGGCTGTCCTGGCTGTGCTCACACACACCTACAGGCAGGTGGCAGCACAGAACACACATATGTTAAAGGATATGTTCACTTTTTTTATTATTCACTTAATTGTTTTGTTATTCACTGATCCAGACAGCTTTTAATTACAGGGCTCAGATTTACTTAAATAGTGACTACTAGCAAAAACAACGGGAGTGATAGGGGCATAGATCTCATTTTCTAAACTTTGCACAGAGGTCCATTCTTGCCCATACCTTTGAGGGAGACAGAGATGGTGTCACTATCTCCAACAAGGTATCCACAGGGCAGGAGTTCAGGGGTGTCAGCCCCACTGGTGCGATGGATGTCCCCAATGCTGTAGCCCAGGACACAGTCTGAGTTTAGACCCAGCTGGCTGACTGGGTCCACATGGATGATGTACTCCTGCAGGACCAGGGACCAATCACAAATCAGATACAAGACCTGGGACCAATTACAGGATCAGATACAAGACCAGGGACCAATCAAATAATCAGATACAGGAACAGGGACCAATCACACATCAAATACAGGTGTAACTAGTCACTCCTCTACCAAGAGTTTTTAGTGCCTGTTGATTTACCTTGAAGAGACGTCTGACCACCCCATCAAGCACATCCCACTTAGTTTTCCCACTGACACCAATGCAACCAATCAGGAAATGACGAGGTCTACGGTCCTATAAAATAAGATATGATATTAAGGACAAATATGGGCACAGTCATACATTATTTGGTAGCCATTGTAATTTTTGTGAGTTGGAAATGTAAGAAGTTTGGTACCTCTTTCCACTTGGTGTCCTCATCCAGAGTTATGACCACCTTGACGTGTTGTCCTTCTTTCCGTGAGCTACCGTCCCCGTTGTCCTCCAACAGCATGTCTACAGAGACAGGGACATAGATGTTGACTACTGCAAACCGGACTACAAACAATCACACACACACATACACACGCACAGAGACTAAAACATGCACGCACACTTCGATCACTTACTCACACACTCAATCTTACCGAGGCTGGTGGACTCTGTTAGGGCGAGGCCGTGCTGTGACTGGCCCGCTGAGGGTGAGGCCACTGAGGCCTGTGAGGCTGCTCTGCTGCAGCTGCCCTGACTCTCCATCTTCAGACAGTCATTCTCAGTCTTCAGCCTATCTATCTCGCCCTGAGGACAGGTTACAACACACCAGGTCAAACACAGCTCAAAGCATCTCACCACATTCTATTTGATGTGCTTTGTGATGGCCAATGTTTGAGTGGCCATTTATAGGTTGTGGAGTTTTCCCCAGGTCACAAGGTCAGGGAAACCTCCATGCCCTCATCATGTCCTATGTCCTTGGTCATATGTGGTTACGTTATGGTCACCCTCACCTGCATGCGGTTCATGGACTCCCTGAGCTGGTCCAGCTGGTGGGCGGAGCTGAGGGCCTCCAGGCGTATGTCAGTCAGCTTCATCTCCTTGTCTCGGAGCTCACTGCGGAGCCCCATCACCTTCTCCGCCTCGCTGTCTGTGTACTCTGAGATCCTGCAGACAAGACATAGACAGTCTGGTCAGTTCAGGATTATACAGAAGGCCAGTCCTCAATAGCACATCCCCAGAAAATCCCATGAAGCACATTCTCTTGCAGACAATTATCAGACAATTATGCTTTTCATACGGTGATCAAAAGCTCAGTAACATGCTATACAAGTACATGTTTTGTCACTGCCAAGAAATATTGTTGCTTATTCCAAGTTAATCCAGAGGCAGTGAATCACTGTGTTGTAGATAGGGGTCCAGGCATTCAGGCAATAGTAAACAGGACAAGATGAAGGTCCTGTGAAGGATGTGTGATTGGCTCCTTCATTCTAGTTTCAATAGCACAACAGGCATGAGTGATGAAGTTAAGATGAATTGGTAGGATAATCACTTGGTGCATCAAGGCCATTTGTTAGGAAAATCCATCATCAGAATTGATCATAAAGTGAATGGGGGTTTACAGACGTTATTCATACTCTATTACTGAGCCAGAGACCCAGTCCTCAACACCCAAGTTCTACCGCCCCGGCCACGCCCACTAACAGGCAGGGGAGAGAGAATGGGGCTAGAGAAACACAGGCAGACGGACAAGAGAGGGACAGATTCAATACAAACATCCAACTAGGGACTAAAACAATGAGGCCATGCAGTCTCTAATTATCACACACACAGTTATGCACGTGGTACTGGTATATAGGGGTTACTGGTGTATATGGGGAGCTGGTGTATATGGGGAGCTGGTGTATATGGGGAGCTGGTGTATATGGGGTGCTGGTGTATATGGGGTGCTGGTGTATATGGGGTGCTGGTGTATATGGGGTGCTGGTGTATATGGGGTGCTGGTGTATATGGGGTGCTGGTGTATATGGGGTGCTGGTGTATATGGGGTGCTGGTGTATATGGGGTGCTGGTGTATATGGGGTGCTGGTGTATATGGGGTGCTGGTGTATATGGGGTGCTGGTGTATATGGGGTGCTGGTGTATATGGGGAACTGGTGTATATGGGGAACTGGTGTATATGGGGAACTGGTGTATATGGGGAACTGGTGTATATGGGGAACTGGTGTATATGGGGAACTGGTGTATATGGGGAACTGGTGTATATGGGGAACTGGTGTATATGGGGAACTGGTATATATACCCCTGAGTTGACTCCCGACCCCTGAGTTGAGGGAACAGGGAGCTTCTACTTTGATCCACTATCTCCTCCCAGTTATAAACAGGTGAGCGTCTAATGTTCTATTGGTCTGGGCCCAGGTACTCACAAAGAGTTGGAGTGGGAGTTCTGGAGCATGGGTGTAGAGGTGGTGGAGCAGTTATATGCTGTTAGCTTGGGGGAGGAGGGCAGGGAACAGTCGGTCATCTCCTCAATGTCTGAGTGGGAGGACGCAGACTTGGGCGACTTCTTCTTCCCAAATGCCTGCTTGAAGGAGCTCCGCAGCTGCAGCCGGGGACAGGGGGAGGAACAGGGAGCAGGGAAGAAAAGAGAGAGACCTGAGTACATAGTGAAACACACAGACACATCAGGGAGTTGAAAGAAAAACCTGTACACAAAGCATTTATAAACTTCTACTCTTTCACCATCTCCAACTGAACAAGCAATAGTATTTTTTGGAAAGAGTGTGTGATCTTACCTCATAAACCTGCCACACCATAGGAGAGCACAAGAGGGAAAATACAAGACAAAACAGCATGCTGATCATAGACAACTTCAACTTTTAGCTCACTTAAATAATCCAAGACCTTGTACAGGTGTTAGGGACAGAGACTAGGCTGTTCACAAGGTAGCTCACTAAAGAGACTGAATGCAAACAAACTCACAGCTACACACAGGGAATGAACACCAGACTATTAGAGAGAATAAGATATCACTTTGACAACTTCTCACTAATTGACATGACTACTCAATCACTAAAAGGCAGATTTAGATATTTAAACTCAGGAGCCGTCTCCCCCTTCTGGTCAAATAGTCAGGGACTCCACGGTTGTACTTCTAACCTATACATAGCTACAGATGTCCTATCTTAATTTGATCACACTGTTGTTGCAGATAATTTTCATTTAAACAGGTTAAAAAGGATTCTAAAGTTTGTCATTTTCACTTGAAAATATCAGACTTGATTTATTTTAACAAAAAATATAACAACCCCTATAAAAATGTCCATTAATTATAATCCACATAATAATTCACCTTTCCTGTTGCTGCAGGATTATTTTACTGCTGTGAGAAACTGGTCAAATTAAGATAGTACATCTGTACAAGTATCATCACTGTGGACAGTCTGCATACATAGTCATCTTTCACCTTCCCTCCAACACACGCAACAGCATTATTATATCAGGACAAAAGAACACACAGATATTTTAATTTGACTTCATAGGTTACAGGCCATGTTGAATCAGAATATACATACATCTGCCTTTTCTACAGGCAAAAAAATGTACATTGACCTAAGCTTGTATCTAACTATAACAGACTACAGACTAAACCTTATTGTAGCAACGTACAGTTTGTTTGCGGTTTTTCATATGCAATAAGAAAACGGCTCACAAAACTCCACTCACAGTCTATTTTCTAGAGGAGCTCCCTAAGAGCAATAAGCATATTCACCTTTGCTCCTGCACAAGGAGGCTGAGACAATCAGGAGGATTGGAGGAAAGGTCAAAAACACATTACAGATTAGATAGACAGACACACACAGAGCGACAGACAGAGTTAGCTAGTCAGCCAGCGACAGACAGACAGACAGACACAGAGCGACAGCTAGCTAGTCAGCCAGCGACAGACAGACAGACACAGACACACACAGAGCGACAGACAGACAGCTAATCAGCCAGCGACAGACAGAGCGACAGAAAGACAGTTAGCTAATCAGCCAGCGACAGACAGACAGAGACACACACAGAGCGACAGAAAGACAGTTAGCTAGTCAGTCAGCCAGCGACAGAGCGACAGACATACACAGAGCGACAGACACACACAGAGCGACAGACAGACACACACACAGAGCGACAGACAGACACACACACAGAGCGACAGACAGACACACACAGAGCGACAGACAGACACACACAGAGCGACAGACAGACACACACAGAGCGACAGACAGACAGCTAGCTAGTCAGCCAGCGACAGACAGACAGCTAGCTAGTCAGCCAGCGACAGAGCGACAGACACACACAGAGCGGCAGACACACACAGAGCGACAGACATACAGAGAGACAGACACACACAGAGCGACAGACATACACAGAGCGACAGAGCGACAGACACACACAGAGCGACAGACAGACACACACAGACAGACAGCTAGCTAGTCAGAGCGACAGACAGACACACACAGAGCGACAGACAGACAGCCAGCAGACAGACAGACAGACAGACAGCTAGCTAGTCAGCCAGCGACAGACAGACAGACACAGAGCGACAGACAGCTAGCTAGTCAGCCAGCGACAGACAGACAGACACAGAGCGACAGACAGACAGCTAGTCAGCCAGCGACAGACAGACAGTGGAGGACCTACCCAGTTCTTCTTCTTCTTGTTCTTGGAGTCCAGCTCCTGGTTGCTGCCCACACTGGAGTGGCTGGTGGCGCTTGTGATGCTGGACACACTGTCAGATGAGTGCTGTCTGTGGATACGCAGGTCCAGGTGAGACTGGGAGCTCTCATTGGCTGAAGCTATGGAATACACAAGAAAGTGACTGGGTTAGACAGGGACCAGATGATGACATAGAATTGGAATCCATTCAGATTCTGAGTCAGATGCTTTTCTCACTAGGCAATAACCATCTATCCTTGTTGTGTTTCCATGGTGATGTGGGAGGTAACTTCTCACCTGACCTATCACCGTTGCAGGAGGTCTCTGGGAGATTGATGTCACCGTTGATGGCTGCCTGGACTGCGGTATTCTGCTTCTTCAGGTGTTCTATGGTCTTCCTCAGCTCGTTTAGCTCAGAGTCCTACAACACAACAACATGATAAAACAACACAATTAGCTCCACCATCCATCCAAGGAAGGACGGACATATTTGTAAGGAAACAAACCACAGCCCCAGTCCATACCTTCTGCTCAGCCGTGGTGGTAAGTCCCTGGAGTCGGATGGTCATGTTCCCCAAGCTCTGCTCAAATGCTGCTACCAGGTGAGCCTGAAGACATACACACAACAGTTCACATTTAGTGATCCATGTATGAGGAAAGTAAGCAAATTGACCTGCTGACAATGTCATTTGTAATCCCATCTCAAGGCTGTGAAAAGGGCAACAAATTGCCACTTTCGGAAAAGGTCTTGCTCATAAGAACACACCCATGTACTTTTCATGACATGCATACACAGAGCCAAAACAAAACATACACAGGTGATAATGGCTTCTATGACATGGTGTACCGAGTATTTTGAGTAAGAATGACAGGTCAGAACATGTTGGAAATGGATCAATGCTGATGTAAAGTGTGATGGGGCAGGCTCTCTGACGGCTAGCTAGCTACAGTAGCTGTCTGGGAAGGGTTCCATGTTTTAGCAGCCTGGTAGAGATCAACATGAGGCCAACACAAGTCCTAACACACTCTAGCTAGCTCTCAGCTGCCTTAGTGAAACCAGAGACCTGCTATCTTCTCACAGCCACAGATGAGCACATGGGGACAAAGGAAAAAGAGTAATACAGTTAGGATGTTTTCATCTCATATGCAGAGTAAAAATAAATCACCAGTATATGTTATATTTTGTAGAGATACAAGTATGGTAGAAACATGCTGCTAAAATTCATGCTCGTTATCAAATTACACAGTTGGAAATATGATGAAGATGTACAAAGAGATTGTAGACTCGCTCAGTATGCCATCTGTTTGGCTATAATAAACATCCAAAGAAACCAACTCAAATGCATGAAATCAATGGACGGCTTGTGTTTTAGAAGATAAATGCAAACATTACACACCGCAGGTGTTTGGATTTCAAAAGGTTGGTTTCAGATATGACACCTTATATTATGCATTGATGTTGTTGATATGCTTTACAAAAAAAATAAAAAATCAGAGCAATTGATTTACATTCCACTGAAAAACCAAAGCATTATCAACTTTTGAAATCAAACATGAAATCAAATATGAAGTTCCTGGTGTTAGATAACTAACAGCTTTCCTGCCAAAACAAAAGCAGAACATCAAGATAAAGGCAACAGAGACGAGTGTGTCCTCTGATAAAACATATCTAGGACAGACACACTGAACTCCAACCTCAAGTTACAGCCCACAACGTAGCCATATTATTCCCTGTACTGCTAGCCAGAGGTGCCAGTCAGATCCCACCTCAGTGAGGCCCTGCTGTGTGTTGCTGTCCCCCTGGTGGTGCCTCAGCATGGGCTGCAGCTGGCATCTGGCCCTCTCTCTGGCTGCCTCCTTCCCCAGGGACGGGTAGTGGTTTAGGGAATACCACGCCACCGGGCTGCCGGCCCTGGGACTTCTCGCTGACATGGTTAAAGCTCCTCAGCTCAAGGTGATCCAGCCTTTGATAAAGTATGAGTCCAATAGCAGACAGACGCTGAAGACTGATAGCTTCTGAGCTTCTGATCATCACACAGAGGTATGAGTAAACACGTCCTGATTCCTATCACAGCCCAGAGCCCGTTCTCCACGGAACATAAGCTGAAGGCAGAAGAGAATGCGGGGAACAGATCTGGAGGGCTTCCATCAGACAGAGGCGCTGGTGTTGGGGCATGTGGCTGACTACTCCACTATCAAGCTGCACAGATTAGCTCCAGGAGTATAGACGGGTTGGTTGTTAAGCAACAAAACTGACGTGTGTGTGCAACTATGGGGCAAAACAGACA
The DNA here is from genome assembly GCF_018296145.1 of Oncorhynchus tshawytscha. Taxonomy (NCBI): domain Eukaryota; kingdom Metazoa; phylum Chordata; class Actinopteri; order Salmoniformes; family Salmonidae; genus Oncorhynchus; species Oncorhynchus tshawytscha. Next base: position 44,019,678 of record NC_056447.1, on the reverse strand, counting down.
GGGTTGGCTTAGATTGTTGACAACATGTAAACTACAGTACGTTCGGAAAGTACACAGACCCCTGGACTTTTCCCACATTTTGTTACATTACAGCCTTATTCTGAAATGGATTAAATCGTCCCCCCCCCCCTCAATTTACACACAATATCCTATAATGACAAAGCAAAAACAGGTTTTTAGAAGTTTTTGCAAAAAAAAAACTGGAAACATCACATGTACATAAGTATTCAGACCATTTGCTCAGTACTTCATTGAAGCACCATTGGCAGCAAATACAGCCTCGAGTCTTCTTGGGTATTATGCTACAAGCTTTGCACACCGGTATTTGGAGAGTTTCTCCCATGCTTTTCTGTAGATCCTCTCAAGCTCCGCAAGGTTGGATGGGGAGTGTCGCTGCCCAGATATTTTCAGGTCTCTGGCTGGGCCACTCAAGGATATTCAGAGACATGTCCTGAAGCCACTCCTGCGTTGTCTTGGCTGGGTGCTTAGGGTCGTTGTCTTGTTGGAAGGTGAACCTTCGCCCCAGTCTGAGGTCCTGAGCAGGTTTTCATCAAGGATCTCTGTACTTTGCTCCGTTCATCTTTCCCTCGATCCTGACTAGTCTCCCAGTCCCTGCCGCTGAAAAATATCCCCACAGCATGATACTGCCACCACCATGCTTCACCTTAGGGATGGTGCCAGGTTTCCTCCAGACGTGACGCTTAGCATTCAGGCTAAATAGTTCAATCTTGGTTTCATCAGACTAGAGAATCTTGTTTCTCATGGTCTGGGAGTCCTTTAGGTGCCTTCTGGCAAACTGCAGGTGGGCTGTCATGTGCCTATTACTGAGGAGTGGCTTCCGTCTGGCCACTCTACCATAAAGGCCCGATTGGTGGAGTGCTGCAGAGATGATTGTCCTTCTGGAAGGTTCTCCCATCTCCACAGAGGAACTCTGGAGCTCTGACAGAGTGACCATTGGGTTCTTGGTCACCTCCCTGTCCAAGGCCCTTCTTCCTTGATTGCTCAGTTTGGCCGGGCGGCCAGCTCTAGGAAGAGTCTAGGTGGTTCCAAACTTCTTCCATTTAAGAATGATGGAGGCCATTGTGTTCTTGGGGACCTTCAATGCTGCAGACATTTTTTGTTACCCTTCCCCAGATCTGTGCCTCGACACAATCCTATCTTGGAGCTCTACGGACAATTTCTTCGACCTCATGGCTTAGTTTTTGCTCTGACATGCATGGTCAACTGTGGGACCTTATATAGACAGGTGTGAGCCTTTCCAAATCATGCCTAATCAATTGAATTTACCACAGGTGGACTCCAATCAATTTGTAGAAACATCTCAAGGATGATTAATGGAAACAGGATGCACCTGAGCTCAATTTAGACTCTCATAACAAAATGTGGAAAAAGTTAAGTGGTCTGAATACTTTCTGAATGCATTGTATATTTAATCTCCAAGTGTTTATTGAAAACATTGTTAGAGTTGTTGGTTAGCTAGCTTGCACATTTTTTGACATAATTTGTGACATATTAGTAGCATGACATCACTCAAAACACCTCAAAACAAGACATGGTATGGATAAGAAGATAAAACTAGATAAAACAAGACATGGTATGGATAAGAAGATAAAACTAGCTAAAACAAGACATGGTATGGATAAGAAGATAAAACTAGCTAAAACAAGACATGGTATGGATAAGAAGATAAAACTAGCTAAAACAAGCCACCTACGATTCCCCACATGGCGGCTTCTTGTCATTGTTGCTAGCTATCTGACCGTTCAGAATTAAACAATGCACACCTTTTGGCTACATCAATGCATTTTTGTGAACGTACTTACATTAGCACTCATTTGAGTGGTCAGAGCAGACACCTTCTCTTGGGAGGCGTCCAATTCTCTCCGCAGCTTACGAATCTGAGAACAGAAAAACAAGATCATGCTTATCTACAGGAAATACGATACATACCATATATGATACAGTAGTATGTATTCCATTGAATATAACAGAGTATTTTGAGTAAGAATGATAGGGATTTGGTTGCTCCTGAGGGGCAGCTGGGTCAGTCGGTACATGTTCAGCTGCTAACAAAGCCTTTGTATTACTCAAATAACTTCAGCGCTCATAAATGGTTATACTGCTATGGGGGACCCCAAACCCTCCAAAATAAAAGTAAATCAGATAGCATATGATAGCAAAATGTGTAGAATTGCAGTAAATTAGCTTTAAAACAGCAACATTTTCTCTCAGCCTCATGGCAAAATATATAGAATAGCAGGACATTTGCTTTAAAATAGCAACATTTTCTCTTAGCCTCATGAGAAAATGTGTAGAATAGCAAAACTTTACATTTTTCTCTCTGCACCATGGCAAAATGTGTTGAAATGCTGGGCCTCCCAGGTGGCGCAGTGGTCTAGGGTTTTTGCATCACAGTGCTAGCTGTGCCACCAGAGACCCTGGGTTCGCGTCCAGGCTCTGTCGCAGCCGGCCGCGACTGGGAGGTCCGTGGGGCGACGCACAATTGGCCTAGCATCGTCCGGGTTAGGGAGGGTTTGGCAAGGATGGGATATCCTTGTCTCATCGTGCACCAGCAACCCCTGTGGCGGGCCGGGCGCCAGGTGCACGGTGTTTCCTCCGACACATTGGTCCGGCTGGCTTCCGGGTTGGATGCGTGCTGTGTTAAGAAGGAGTGCGGCTTGGTTGGGTTGTGTTTCGGAGGACGCATGACTTTTGACCTGCGTCTCCCCCGAGCCCGTACGGGAGTTGTAGCGATGAGACAAGATAGTCACTAATAATAATTGGATACCACGAAATTGCAGCCTTTTGTGATTTGTAACATATTACACCATACCTGTGACCTCATTACGAGGGCCGGACTACTGCATTTGGGGCACTGACCTATGGGGGCCCACCACACCCCAATATCATTTTTGTTTTACTTACTGCATTTCAACACTTTTTTAAATATATATTTTAATTGTATCCCCTTTTTCTCCCCAATTTTGTAGTATCCAATTATTAGTGAATCAATGGTGTCACATTGTGTCACGACTTCCACCCAAGGTGGCTCCTCTCCCTGTTCGGGCGGCGCTCGGCGGTCATCGTCAGCGGTCTACTAGCTGCCACCGATCCTTTTTCCTTTTCATTTGGTTTTGTCTGTCTTGTCGTTCACCTGTGTCCCAATTTGGTTAATTAGTGGGGTATTTTAATCTCGCCCTACCCTCTTGGTTTTGTTTGGGATTGTTTGGGCTACATTCGCTCTCTCCTGCGCCTGACTCCACCCCCACCTCTCCTTGGGAGAACCTGACACATTGTGTGAAAGTAAAGTACACAAAGTTGTTCTTACCTCTGACTGAGCTTTCTCCTCAGGCTATGGAAATAGAAGAGGAGCAAAGAGAAGGAAACAAATAGGGTTTAGCATGTCAGAGTGTGCATGGGATAAGACGACATGACAAACAATCTGAACATATTCATTTTCCATCTAAGGCTACAGTGAATCCCTAGGGGCACAGTTAACTCGCAACACAATTCAGCAGTCAATTCAGACATAACCTTATGCCTAACCCTACACTATCTTTTGCACACAATGTATATCGACTCCCCTTTTTTTTCCTACTGTGTTATTGACTTGTTAATTGTTTACTTCATGTGTAACTCTGTGTTGTCTGTTCACTCTGCTATACTTTATCTTGGCCAGGTCGCAGTTGCAAATGAGAACTTGTTCTCAACTAGCCTACCTGGTTAAATAAAGGTGAAATAAAATTAAAAATAAAATAAAAATCTAGAACCTAAAAAGGTTTTTTGGCTATCCCCATAGGATAACCCTTTGAAGAATCCTTTTTGGTTCCCGGTAGATCCCTTTAGAGAACCCAAAATAGTTCTACCTGGAACCAAAAAGGTTTCTTCTATGGGGACAGCCAAAGAACCCTTTTTTGTAAGAGTGTAACCTTAAATTTAGACTAAAAATGGAGCTCATTTGTACTTCGTGGCTGGGGAATCTGACTTTGTGGCTGGGGAATCTGACCTTGTGGCTATGGAAGCTAGTGGAAACCAGATTAACCCTAGTCCTAAACTAAAAAGTATGCTCAATGAAAAATTAAAATTAAAATAACTTTTTAGCCCAGGACTAGGCTTAATCTGTGTCTGGGAAACCAGCCCTTAGCATATCCATGTGTTTGGATAGTCAGTGGAGTGCATAAACAGACAGTGAAGTGGCGCTCACCGTGGAGTAGACAGACGAAGTGCTGGACACCAGAGACACAGAGGAGGCGTGGACTGGAGAGAAACAAAAACACAACATTCAACTCATTCATCTGCCGACATCATTCATGGCACACTGGGCACAGATGTCAATTACACGTTGGTTCCACATCATTTCATTGAAATGACGTGGAAACAACTTTGATTCAACCAGTGGTGGGTGTATGATTCACATAAGCAGGGATTAATCTCAACCTGAAGACTGGAAACAGGAACATGCATGAACAGGTCCCCTGACTGAACGTTTACAACAGAGGTGCTGTACTTGTGTGTGTGTGTGTCGCTGTTAATGTAACTAGTTTACTTTGTAGTCTACACTTTAATTGTGCTGATATGGTTGAAACACACACAGCAGCACCAGTCTGGCTAACTCTACAGTTCACATGTCCAAACTCAACTGTATGATGAGTTCACACTTTACCAGCAGTCATTAGCCTATACACCTCAGTCCAATGCTCTAACCACTAGGCTACCTGCCGTCCCATTTCCCTATAACGCACGGCATATGAGCATGGTAGAATTCAATGGCTATGGTTCATTCTTACATGTTCTATGTTTGAGCTGATTTTGAAAGCAAAAGTCGAATTGAAAACATTATTGGCATTGTTGAATTTGATTTCCATAATAGCAAGTTAGGACTGATGGTTTGGTTCGCTAACTAGCAAGTCTGTTTGGTTACCAAGGCAACTACTGTAGCTATCTAGTAAACCTAAACACATTTCTACCTGCAAATGAACACAGTCCTTCGTTAAGGGCCTATGCGTTCTGTGGAAATTGTTGATTATCCCTTACATATTCTCTAGTGAGTACTGTCAATGCCATAACATTAACACAGCCTCTCTCTCTTCATTCATCATCATTTATTGGAACCACAATATCCCTGCAGGACTAAAACAACAGCAACGGGATGTGCCAAACTTAACTAAATGCTTATCTGCTTATGAAGCCTTTGTACAAACAAGCCACAGTTATCCAGGGCCCTGAGTGTGTTCTCCAGACTGATTCAAGTGTCACAGAGTTCATTGACGTGTGTGGATGGATCATTTTTATTTTACCTTAATTTAACTAGGCAAGTGGGTTAAGAACAAATTATTATTTACAATGACAGCCTACACCGGTCAAACATGGGCCAATTGTGCACTGCCCTATGGGACTCCCAATCACAGCCTGGATTTGAACCAGGATGTCTGTAGTAAAATCTCAAGCACTAAGCCTTAAACCGCTGCGCCACTCGGGAACCCTAGATGGTAGGGAATGAGACACTAGTCTTCCACAAGAAATTCCATCATTTGGCATTTTGTTTTCATTGGTGGAAACCGCTGTCTCAAGCGCCACTACAGAATCTCCCGTAATTGTTCAAATAGGATTGATATCTGGTGACTGAGACGGCAACGGCATATCGTGAAATATCAGCAAGTTGAGCAGTTTTTGTCACCGGAGCTTCTGCCAAACGTGCCCCAACAGTCTCCCCTCTTTCAAAGTCACTGAGATCTCTTCTTCTAGCCATGGTAGCCAAAATAATAGGCGACTGGGCCTGCCCAGCATTTGTATACCTGACCCAAAGCATGATGGTGTTTTGGTATTTTATTAGGATCCCCATTAGCTGTTGCAAAAGCAGCATCTACTCTTCCTGGAGTCCACACAGGACATGAAACATAATACAGAATGACATAATACAGAAGGACATAATACAGAAGGACATAATACAGAACATCAATAGACAGGAACAGCTCAAAGACAGAACTACGTACATTTTTAAAAAGGTAAACAGCCTACATATCAATGCATACACACAAACTATCTATCTAGGTCAATTAAGGGAGAGGCTTTGTGCTGTGAGGTGTTGCTTTATCTGTTTTTTGAAATAAGGCTTGCTGTTTATTTCAGCAATATGAGATGGAAGGAAGTTCCATGCAATAAGGGCTCTATATAATACCGTACGTTTTCTTGAATTTGTTCTGGATTTGGGGACTATGAAAATACCCCTTGTTGCATTTCTGGTGGGATAACCGAGCTCTGTGTAAGTTGACCAGGCAAACAATTTGTGATTTTCAACACATTAATGTTTCTTATATATGTAGAGCTGGTAATGAATGGTGGGATGTTAATTCCACACTTGTGTGGAAGCATCTGCTTTCAATATACTTTGCATCCCTCATTAATCAAGTGTTTCCATTATTTTGGCAGTTACCTATATTATTCTTTGAAATGACCATTGAACTGCAGTACATATCCCAGATTACACCTTTACATGCTAGGACGTTGGATTCATTTTTCAAGTTGGGAATGGATGCTTGTCTTTTCTGAAACATATATTTAAGAGTCCTGAAAGAAGGTAGAGTACATCTACATGTACTGTGATTAAAGCAGATATTTCCCCAGGTTTACTCTATCACTTGTGATCTAAAAGTACAAAAGTAGGCACTGGGGTGCCATCAAACACAACCCTGTGCCCTGCTCCTGTCTGGAGAGAAAGCGGGTCTGTAGAGCTGGTGTTGAGTCAGATGTCAATCTGCGATGGGAGAGGAGATATTTATCAGCCTTTCTCTTCCTTCTCCTCCTCCTCCTAACCTTGGCCTACATGCCACAACACCACAGCTCAACATGACTCTGAGACTTGCCCTTGGACACGAACAAATCAACAGCCAACACCAGCCAAGAAATTGACATCATACAGGGATCAGTTAAAGAGAGAGCCTCGGGACAAGCAATAAACCACAAGAGCACCAAGACATTCAGCCAAAGAAGTGTAGTCAATCATCAAACCTCAGTCTACGTACGTACATCGAACAAACTGCTTCTTTGTGTGTCCCAATTCAACTGTTAACGTGTGGAAAGACTGGTATAATAAAAGGTAATGAAATACTTCACTAGTGATTTAAATGGTTGGTTGAACAAGCGTGTGGATTCAACAAACATTCATTTTGTAAATAAAAAAAAGTATATCTTTCAATAGTGCCCAATAAAACCCTCTTAGTTAACAACAATCTGCAAGCATGGCTCGATTTTTTAAAGGAATTCTAATCCATTCAGAAGTAAAATGGAAGTTCACACATGCATGTGGTGTCACGACTTCCACCGAAGTCGTTCCCTCTCCTTGTTCGGGCGGCGTTCGGCGGTCGACGTCACCGGCTTTCTAGCTGCCACCGATCCACGTTTCATTTCCTTTTGTTCTGTCTGTTTACACACCTGGTTCCCATCTCATGATTATGTTCCTCATTTAACCCTCTGGTTTCCCTTTCTGTTTTGTGCGTGATTGTCTTTCGTGTGTTGGGAGTTTGAGTCCTGTTTTGTCCTTGTTTTGTAACGGGAGTTTTGTTCCGTTCTTGGATTGAGTAAATACAGTGTTTTTTTACTCTTACCTGTGTCCTGCCCCTGACTCCTTCGCTATCTTCTAGATAGATGACTTCCACTCCACATGTCAGAGTCTATCAAAGAAATAAATGTACCTGCATTTCGAGAGCTTGGGACGATAAGGTTCTTTCTGCAAAAAGATGATTCTTGGTTTGAATGGTGTCAGTGATTTTTTATCTTGTATTATTTTGAACTTAACAACATGAATTGGAGTATTTAGAGTACTATATAGTTAGAGAACATTGAACAGAACACGGCTATGCAGATAGAACCTTATAGTCCCAAGCTCTCAATTTCTCTGAGGTTCTGTGTGATAGCAGATAGACGGAGGGGTATGTCAGTCTGTCTTACCCTCCTCCAGGCCTTCTCTGAAGGACCCAGAGCTGGTCATGGTGCGACTCTTCTCCTCTAGAGACATGGACGAGTTCCTCACACGGGGGTCACTGTATGGGTCATACGAACCATCCTGATTGGCTAGGCCGCTGCGGAGGTTTGCCAGGTTGATCTGTGCCGCCGTGGTAGGGCTGCCTGCTGGGACACAACCGTCATATAACAAAGGCCAAAGAATATCTTAAAAACAGACATGGACAGAGGGCATTGATCAGATATGTTTGCCGTTTGTATCTTACTCTTCACTCATAGTGGAAAACAAGAGTGAAATACAACATAACAGATATAATCACTACTACTTTTCCTTACACTATCGGAGAAGTCTCTTGAGAGACGAAACATTAAGTCAGCATGTACACAATATTTAGTCCATTGTACAGTGATGACTATCACTGCTCCTATAGTGGTAATCAAAGTGATGAGTAGGGAGGGTTGAGGCTACACCTACCAAGCTGGGAGAAGTTGAAGCGGGCTCCGGAGGGCGAGGTGAGGCTGGAGGTGGGGTAGAAGGGTGAGCTGGCGGCAGACTCCTGAAGACCTCCTGCAGAGTGGGAACGCAGCCAATCCCTGTGGTCGTCATGACTACGTAGCTGGGGCAGGTGGCCGTACCTGCAGAGAGATGACAGGAGATGCTGAAAATCCAACCTCACATCCACATCTTTGTGTGAATGCTGCAAGTCACAATCTGCACAGATAATGATAATAACCTAGGCTGTTGGTAGACAGGGAGGCACATGGGTAACATCAAGGCTGTGTGATAACGTGCAGGGTGTACAGTCACAACATGGTCTACAAAATCACAGAGCATGGGATCATGCATCATATATTGTATGATACAGGTGGAAGTTGTACGTCAATGTACGTTCATGAAAACAATACTTAATACCACCCCCCCAAAAACATTATACAAAAATAAATACTTACTATTTATTTTTTTATTTATGTATTTTTTTCCTGAGTAAACTGCTCAAGGAAATGGTGGCTTACAGAGATGTGTTTTGGGAGTTCAGCCCTAATATACATCAATCACAGCCCAAAAACCTAAACATAGGGGCAATTCATGTTTGGTGGAGGTAGGTGTGTGGCCATTCTGAACATGTAGACAAAACATAGAGACAGGACACAGCTACAGATAACAGCTACCAATAGAAGCTTCACAGCTGTGGTGTGATCTTTCTTAGTTCCACACACTTTGATATACATCTCAAGATTATGTTTCAGACTCCAGCCCTGTCCTTCCCAGTGTAGCCAGCAGAGGGCATTTTACATGCTGTGAAAGAGATGGAGGCAGCGATAACATCCAACAGTCACTTCACAAACACAGGACACTACACACAGGCAGCTGTTTCACCATCAAGCAAGCCTAACTCCATATAGACACATTTACCTGTCCTGTTTCCGGGGTAAAGTGTTTCGGCTGGGACTACCCAAGGGAGAGGAGAGAGGGCTAAGGCTAGGGGGAAGGGAGGGGTTAGTGGTGTAGGGGGTTAGGGGGTAAGGGTAAACAACAGAGAGAGGAGGAGCACAGATAGAAGGGGGAAACAGAGAGATCAACAGTCAAGATAGAATCCATGCTTTCATTACACCAACAACTAGGAGTCAGTCTCCTATCATCTCCTAGATCATCAATATGGCCACTCAAACTCTGCTGTTAGAAAGTGACTAAACCCTCATGAACACAACAGATGGAAGGTTGAGATAGAAAGGGAAGAAAAGAGAGGAGAGCATGTAGCCGTCATTAAAACACACAGCCACATCTGGCAGCTCCTAAACCAAACCCACTCCTACCTGTCTGAGAAGCCAGTTTTGATGCCGTTGTTCCTGACGCAGGCTGGAAGTGTGTCGTGACCCGGGCCGTGGTGTCCGTGGCCTCCGCTGCCCAGAGACAGGTCGATGGACTCGCTGCTGGTGGCAAGGCTGCTGAGGGAGGGGTAGCCGGGGCTCAGAGTGTCCCTGCTGAGGGCGCTGTTCCAGGCCAGGCTGTGGGAGGGGGTGGACAGGGCCGAACTGGGACTGGAGGCCAGGGGGGAGAGGGAGTGTGCCTCCACACCCAGACGACCTCCACCCCCATACAGAGGGCTACTGCCCCCGCTACTGGCTGAGGGGGAGTCCAGAGCGCCGCCCTGCTGGCCAGAGTTGGCGTGGAGGTTGGAGATGACGGTGGAGTTGTTCATGTTCTCTGCGGTGGTGACTGGGGCATGCTGCTTGCCCTGTTTGCCTCCGAACAGTCTGGACGGCACAGGAAGGAAGCAGAGGAGAAGAGTGAGAGGAGAGTTAAATGGTACATGGGTTTAAGCAGGGAATTGTTGAAGTAATCTTTGATTAAAATACTCCTTAATGCAAAGATAAGCAACAAATGTATATTATAACGTTGTCACGACAACACAGTCCCTACTTCATGGTGTAATCACATCATCAGAAGACAAATATATCCATCTCTCTGATTCGCTGGTCCGGTTTGGCTGTCCATGTGAGCAGCTATCATACATCTTTGACCGCGCATTTTTATCAACACGTCATTTACATTAAAACAGGATGTAAAGTATGTCCTACAGACGCCATATTAGCTTGGACAACATTAAATAATCAAGGGTTAAATGAGAAGGGAGACTCTCAGACCACTGAGGGGAAACAGATGCTACATTTTCTCATTACCTCATCAGGCAATTAGTTAAGTCCAAGCAGCATTATCAGATAAAGCAACACCAGCCAACTCAGCACTGGGTTTGAGCTAGAGAAAACACTGGACCCTCAGACTGGGCCCTGTCACCCTGCTTTTAATGACCACTGATAGGCCATTATATCAAGAGAGGCCTGGTGATAAGCCAAGCCTTTTAAATCACTCATGATTCATGGGCAGACTCCAAAAAAACATCATGAAACCCTGATAAGCCAAGAGCTCTCAGTTTTATTTAATGTTACTACCACGCTGATATGATGATTATCCCAACTAAAATTGCACTGTGCCTGAATATGTCACATACCCACTGGGCACAAACATCAGTTCATGTCTAGTTTTGATTTACATTTGACTGAGTTGTCAACTATTGTGAATGTAACGTGAAATCAACAAAAAATGTCATGTCATTGGATTTATTTCAAAAGTTACATAGATTTTTTTTTGCAAATTCAATGAGCTTTCCACGTTGATTCAACGCCATGACATAGCTTTTTGGGGTTGAAATGACGTGGAAACAACATTGATTCAACCAGTTTTGCCCAGTGGGAATCATAAGCAGGCCGGTGTGGTAGTGCTTTCAGGGCTAGTGGAAGGAGCTCTCAGACTCATCCAGTGTTAGTGTGAGACAGCGCCTGATGACTGGGGCTAGGGGTATGGAGGTGGTGGGCTGACCTGCGCATGGTAGGGGAGGAGACGTCTGGGTACTTTCCCCCTGGTTGCCTGGCTCCCGGGGCTGTGGGACTGGCTTCAGAGGACACCCCCTTCTCCCGGTCTGTCTGGTTGGATCCAGAGCCAGGAAGGGGGGTGCCACCAGCGCTGGGTTTGGGGACTTGGCTGCGGCTTTTGGGGCCATGGAGCGTGTTGGACTTGCTGCTGAGATTGGAGTCGATGCTGCTGCTGGACGAGCGGCTTGTGCTGCGTCCCCCACCAGAGGCTCTGCTGGGCCGGGGGAGGCTGCGGTACTGCAGGGTGGAGTGTGAGCTCACAGGTAGGTAGCCATCATCCACACTGGCCTGGCGACCAAGACCCCGACCCCCGTGGAGCTGCACTGACTTGGGGATCTTTCCCAGGGTGGCTGAGCCACTGGTGATGGTCACTCCGCTGGCTGTCACCATGGTCATACCTCCTCCTGCATGCTTCTTAAATCCAAAGGTGTTGGTGGTGGGGGTGCGGCTGGAGCTGGAGGAGGAGGGGGGCTTCTTGGCCTCGTCTCCACTGCTGCGGCCCGTGTCTGATGGGGAGCGCTGCATGCTACACTTGGCCCGGGGAGAGAGATGATGTTGGCCCTTCTCAGACACCTTGGCGTCGTCCGTTTTACCTGTGAGTGGAGACATGACAGTCTATCAACCATGGCCCACCAGATACAACGTATCTGTGGTTGACTGCTGGCTGCCTCATCACACACTACAGGAACACATGTACATTGAACAAAAATATGCAACAATTTCAAATATTTTACCGAGACAAATCAGTCAATTGAAATAAACTCATTAGGCCCTAATCTATGGATTTCACAACTGGGAATACAGATATGTATCTGTTGGTCACAGATACCTTAAAAACAAGGTAGGGGCGTGGATCAGAAAACCAGTCAGTATCTGGTGTGACCACCATTTGCCTCATGCAGCGCGACACATCTCCTTCGCATAAAGTTGATCAGGCTGTTGACTGTGGCCTGTGGAATGTTGTCCCACTCCTCTTCAATAGATGTGCGAAGTTGCTGGATATTGGCGGAAACTGGCACATGCTGTCATACACGTCGATCCAGAGCGTCCCAAACAAGCTCAATGGGTGACATGTCTGGTGAGTATGCAAGCCATGGAAGAACTGGGACATTTTCAGCTTCCAGGAATTGTGAACAGATCCTTGCAACATGGGACAGCGAATTATCATGCTGAAACATGAGGTGATGGCAGCGGATTAATGGCACGATAATGGGCCTCAGGATCTCGTCTCAGTATCTCTCTGCATTCAAATTGCCATCTATAAAATGCAATTGTGTTCATTGCATCGTTGGATGGGGCCACAGTGTCTCCCGACCCCTCTTGTCTTAGCCTCCAGTATTTATGCTGCAATAGTTTGTGTCGGGGGGCTAGGATCAGTCTTTCTCCTGTCTTACCTGGTGTCCTGTGGGAATTTAAGTATGCTCTCTCTAACTCTCTCTCTTTCTCTTTTCTCTCTTCTCTCAGAGGACCTGAGCCCTAGGACCATGCCTCAGGACTACCTGGCCTGATGACTCCTTGCTGTCCCCAGTCCACCTGGTCGTGCTGCTGCTCCAGTTTCAACTGTTCTGTCTGCGGCTATGGAACCCTGACCTGTTCACCGGACGTGCTACCTTGTCCCAGACCTGCAATTTTCGACTCTCTCTCTCTAACGCACCTGCTGTCTCTAACTCTGAATGATCGGCTATGAAAAGCCAACTGACATTTACTCCTGCGGTGCTGACCTGTTGCACCCTCTACAACCACTCTGATTATTATTATTTGACCCTGCTGGTCATCTATGAACATTTGAACATCTTGGCCATGTACTGTTATAATCTCCACCCGGCACAGCCAGAAGAGGACTGGCCACCCCTCAGAGTCTGGTTCCTCTCTAGTTTCTTCCTAGGTGCCTGCCTTTCTAGGGAGTTTTTCCTAGCCACCGTGCTTCTACATCTGCATTGCTTGCTGTTTGGGGTTTTAGGCCAGGTTTCTGTATAGCACTTTGTGACATCCGCTGATGTAAAAAGGGCTTTATAAATACATTTGATTGCTTGATTGTCTGTAGCTTATGACCGCCAATACCATAACCCCACCGCCACCATGGGGTACTCTGATCACAACGTTGACGTCAGCAAACCGCTCGCCCACACAATGTCATACACATTGTCTGCCATCTGCCCGGTACATGTGAAGAGCACACTTCGTTGCGTTTATCTTTTTGTTCAGTATAGTTCAGACTGATAGAGAACAATATAGACAGTGTGGCTGCTGGGCTCCGTCTGTCTCTACTCTGTATGTAACGTACCTGTAACATGGGTCTTCAGAGTTGCACAGCCTGGCGTGATGGGGGCCTTGGTCCTGGGGGAGGTTACGCCCATCTGGGCGCTCATTCCCCGCCTCCAGGAGCCTGTGTGGGCCACGGAGGGTGTATTGCGGCCTGAGGAGCTCCTGTCCGACTCGTCCGACATGTCTGAGGGGTTGCGGCAATACTTGGAGCCCGACTCCATTTTGACCCCGTTGTCTGAGACACCGTCTGACCTCTTGACCTCGTCGCTGCCGGACCACACAGAGTTCTGCTCGATGGCCAGGTGCTTCTCTGCGTCTGTCTGGAGCTGAGGGAAACCAAACGTCAAACATCTGTTACTTCTGTTTATTCAAGTGCTGTAGATACCGTACATCAGAGGAGGCTGGTGAGGGGAGGACGGCTCATAATAATGAATGGAGTGAATGAAATGGTATCAAAACACATGGAAACCAGGTGTTAGATGTGTTTGAGACCATTCCATTCACTCTGTTCCAGCCATTACTATGAGCCTGTCCTCCCCATTTAAAGTGACACCAGCCACCACTGCTGTACATACTCTAACTCCCCTCTACTTACAGTATACCAATATAATAATAACACTGATACGCGAGTCATCTCACTAGGAGAGCAAGCAGAAAGAAAAGCAATGGTCTACTAGTCTAGACCAGCATTTCCTAAGCTCAGTCCTGGAGACCCCAACGGGCGCATGTTTTGCCCTAACACTACACAGCTGATTCAAATCATCAACTAGTCATCAAGCTTTGATTATTGGAATCAGATGCGTAGTGTTAGGGCAAAGACGAAAACCCCTTGGGGTCCTGAGGACTGAGTTTGGGAAACGCTGGTCTATTACTTCCCCCCATTAGCTCAGCCTTATGCCATCATTCCAGTTAAACAACTCCACATGTCCCTATTACTGTGAATGCCTTCATATTCTCATCAGTACACAGCACTCATTACAAACACACTGTCAAGAACAGGATGCTTGTTTAGTCATCACATTATACAAATATCCTCTTTGTTCTATGAGCTGTTGCTCAACCGCCAAGGGAAAAGATTCCTATTCAGGAACTTGATATTGATGAGGATTTTTCTCTGATTTGGGTGCAGTCTGCTCTCATCTCAGAAGTAATGTGTGGATCTGAGACATTAACTCTGTGGTTAAACATTAACGCTGGTTGATGTCACTGCTGCCCATCTGGCATTTCATCTGAGGCATGTGGATGAATCACTTCACAAACGCTTTCTATTGGACAGGTCGAGGTAGTCCCTCCCTGTTTCAGTCCATTTGCTTCCGTTTGGTGCCTAATGAACAAGACAGTGGTCAGGAGAGTTAGCAGTGGATCCCTGACAGGGCCTGGAGTGATTAATACAGGAAATCAGCAAAGACGACTTCATGCTTCATGTATCAACATTACCGCCTCAAAATGCAAAAATTGGATAAGTAAAGACTTGAGAAAGAGAGGGAGAGGCAGGCGAACAGGACCATTACATTGGCCGTTCAAATAAACAATGTTTTGAAGCTGTGTTTTGTAGTGCGTTTTCCCAGCGCTCGCCAAACTTACGTCAGCCTTGGTTATAACAGGTCATTGTTCAACCAGCTACTGAAAATACTCATAAAAAATGATTGCCAGGGAAGGAATTTTAATGGCCTCTTTCTTTATCAGCCTGAATCATAAACACTGTTATCTCTATAGCCTCAATAATAAATCCAAGCCATATTCTACAGAGCAGCAGAAAAATGCAACACAAAGCAATTCTATAAAAGGCAATACAGTTACAGAGAAAATGGGAGGGGGCTTTGTGACTGAATGTTGGCTTGAAGAGCTGGTTTTGGGGCCGTCTGCATTCTACTGTTTGATTTTAAGTCACTCGTTGGCATGGGAGGATGCAGTGAAAGCCTTAATGGTAGAAAAACATGAAAACAAAACGGGTGCCAAAGCTGCAGTCGCTCCTGTCGTCTACCCAGTTCCTTTTTATGACTGGAAATAACCTTGCTGAACAGTCTTCTACATCACATTCACAACCATGCCAACTGCTTCATTCCTGAGAAAACTCACTCAGTGCTGTTGTCGGGATGTTCCATTGAAAAGAGACTGTCTCTCTACAGGAATATTGTGTGGTTATCTTTGGAAAAACAGAAACTGCTTCTATCACACAGTCTTCCACATAAGCAATGATGACAGACATAAGTTTGTGAGTGTTGAGGTGTATCTGATGAGGACATGGGTCAGGCCTACTACTACACTGTATTTACAAAAGCATGTGGACACCCCTTCAAATTAGTGGATTTGGCTATTTCAGCCACAACCGTTGCTGACAGGTGTATAAAATCGAGCACACAGACATGCAATCTCCATAGACAAACATTGACAGTAGAATGTCTTTCTGAAGAGCTCAGTGACTTTCAACGTGACAACCGTCATAGGATGCCACCTTTCCAACAAGTCAGTTTGTCAAATTTCTGCCCTGCTAGAGCTGCCCCGGTTAACTGTAAGTGCTGTTAATTGTGAAGTGGAAACATCTCGGAGCAACAACGGCTCAGCTGCAAAGTGGTAGGCCACACAACCTCACAGAAGGGGACCGCAGAGAGCTTAAGCATGTAGCGTGTACAAATCGTCTGTCCTCGGTTGCAACACTCCCTACCGAGTTCCAAATTGCCTCTGGAAGCAACATCAGCACAATAACTGTTTGTTGGGAGCTTCATGAAATGGGTTTCCATGGCCGAGCAGCCGCACAGAAACCTCACCATGCGAAATGCCAAGCGTCGGCTGGAGTGTAAAGCTCACTGCTATTGAACTCTGGAGCAGTGGAAACACATTCTATGGAGTGACGAATCACGCGTCACCATCTGGGAGTCGACAGACAAATCTGTGTTTGGGCGGATGCCAGGAGAACGCTACCTCCCCCAATGCATAGTGACAACTGTAAAGTTTGATGGAGGAGGAATATTGGTCTGGGACTGTTTTTCATAGTTCGGGCCCTTAGTTCCAGTGAAAGGAAATCTTAACGCTACAGCATACAATGACATTCTAGACGATTCTGTGCTTCCAACTTTGTCGCAACAGTTCTGGAAAGGCCCTTTCCAGTTTCAGTATGACAATGCCCCCATGCACAAAGCGAGGTCTGTACAGAAATGGTTTGTTGAGATCGGTGTGGAAGAACTTGACTGGCTTGCACAAAGCCCTGACCTCAACCCCAATGAACATCTTTGGGATGAATTGGAATGCCAACTGTGAGCCTGGCCTAATAGCCCAACATGAGCGCCTGACCTTTCTAATTCTTTAGTGGCTGAATGGAAGCAAGTCTCCGCAGCAATGTTCCAACATCTAGTGGAAAGCCTTCCTAGATGAGTGGAGGCAGTTATAGCAGCATATTGACGCCCATGATTTTGGAATGAGATGTTTGACGAGCAAGTGTCCACATACTTTTGGTCATGTTTGTAGTTAAGCCCAGGTTCGATCCCGGGCTGTATCACAACCGGCCGTGATCGGGAGTTTCATAGGGCAGTGTACAATTGGCCCAGGGTCGTCCGGGTTAGGGGAGGGTTTGGCCGGGGTAGGCTATCATTGTAAAATAATAAATTGTTTGTCAAATAAAGCTTAAAAAAAAGTTCACCCCATGGCTCCCTCCCTGGTCAGCTCTAAAGCAGGGTTCAGTGCAGTCACGGCCCTGTGGGCACACTGTAATTTCAACGTGGGAAATATTTGGTTGAGAAGTTGATCAATGAGATTACAACCTATATTCACCCACTCAAAAAGACTGCAAAAGTTAGTTGAATTTCCTAAGTGTTATCACAATGCTTTCACCCATCTAAAACAGAGTTATTCAAAGTCGGGGTCACCAAAATGTTTTTTTTTTAACATTTGAAAAGATAATGTTATTAAGTAAATGTATTTATTTTTAATAAGAGATAATAATGAACAACTTTGAATATCACTGATCTAAATGCACAACCAAATTGCAATGGAAAAACAATGTCTGATTTTTGGTTTAGTTATCACCCAAATGTCTCACTGTGCTTTAAACCATTTAAAAGCACAGCAAAGTTAAAAATGGGAATACAGATATATATTTTCTTAATTTATACAACAGATTAATGTGATATCACTGTTCTTCATCTAATAGTAGAACCAAATGACCTGGCCCCAGTCTCCCGACAGCGATGGAATTTAGGCTGACGAGTGTTTTAATGATGCATCCTTCCTGCAACCGTCGAAGACTCAACACACATTTCCCAAAAAACCAAGCAGAGAGAACGTTTGCTGTATGTGTCGTTGAAGCATGTGTGGATACTGGTAGGTTTGAAAGAAAAGCAGTGTGGCTCTCGGATCAGCTTTCTCCATTCAAATCTTATCTTAACATTATAATTATTACACAATACTGACGACGGATCAGCTTCTAGAGATATTATCACCTATTGCTGCAAATATTGATTCAACCAGTTTGTGCCCAATTGAGTAGGTTGGAGTTAATTCTGCCTCATATCATGACTGAGTAATGACTCACTGTTCGAAGGCTTGACGGAGCAGGTTGAGGGTTCAGAAGCAACGTCTGAAATGTATTCTACCCTCTCTTGTGGCTTTGAGTCTCTAGTGACTCTTGTCACCGAGTGAATTTCAATAAGCCAATCTAGTTGGTCTACATTGTACAGAAGCGCCTAAAAAGGATTGCATCATACAGTCTCAAGAATCTAGACACTTTTACAATATGGCAAGCAGAACATCTTCTCCTCAAATCAGTAGTCTAAAAGGTGAACATGAGAAACACTTGAGAATAAATACCTACGAATAGGAGTGTCAGGGTAAGATGAAGTGGGAGGTGATGTGTGTCAGACTGCAACTTCAATCAACACTTTGAGGCAACCACATCAGCATATAACACAGATCAGAAACAGATCAGAAACAGATCAGAAACAGATGAACGTCTCACTCTGCTAATTTCTTCCACAACCTCTGAAGTGTGAAGGTTAAGAGGCAGCCTAGTGTATGCAGTTATGTTCAGGTTAATGTACCCATTCAAATGATTGGGGCCAAAAGAATCAAAGTATACAAGTCCCTGGTAAATTACACAAGAGAGCTTAAACGCTCCTACCTCTGCCTAAATGGGTAGTGCTGAGCGATTAGTCCTTTTTTGAGGTTGATTCGGTTTCGGTTCAACTATTGTTTTAAACATGAAATGCATTATGAAATTAAAATTATTCAAGCTTTTTAATCGAAAATCCAAAGCCAAAAATAGTAAACATTAAACTTTCCACCTTATCCACTACTGTCCCGTCAAGGTGGATAGGGGGCTGCTCCCTCTGCTGTTTCCTTAAGTCCATGATCATCTCCTTTGTTTGGTTGACGTTGAGTGCAAGGTTATATTCCTGACACCACACTCCGAGGGCCCTCACCTCCTCCCTGTAGGCCATCTCGTCGTTGTTGGAAATCAAGCCGACCACTGTAGTGTCGTCTGCAAACTTGATGATTGAGTTGGAGGCGTGCGTGGCCACTCAGTCATGGGTGAACAGGGAGTACAGGAGAGGGCTGAGAAAGCATCCTTGTGGAGCCCCAGTGTTGAGGATCAGCGGGGTGGGGATGTTGTTTCCTACCCTCACCACCTGGGGGCGGCCTGTCAGAAAGTCCAGGACCCAGTTGCACAGGGCGGGGTGGAGACCTGGGGTCTCAAGCTTAATGACGAGTTTGGAGGGTACTATGGTGTTAAATGCTGAGCTGTAGTCGATGAACAGCATTCTCACATAGGTATTCCTCTTGTCCAGATGGGTTAGGGCAGTGTGCAGTGTGATTGCGATTGCGTCGTCTGTGGACCTACTGCGGCGGTAAGAAAATTGGAGTGAGTCTAGGGTGTCAGGTAGGGTGGAGGTGATATGATCCTTGACTAGTCTCTCAAAGCACTTCATGATGACGGAAGTGAGTGCTACGGGGCAGTAGTCGTTTAGCTCAGTTACCTTAGCTTTCTTGGGAGCAGGAACAATGGTGGCCCTCTTGAAGCATGTGGGAACAGCTGACTGGGATTGATTGAATATGTCCGTAAACACATCAGCCAGCTGGTCTGCGCATGCTCTGAGGACGAGGCTAGGGATGCCGTCTGGGCAGGCAGCCTTGCGAGGGTTAACACTTTTAAATGTTTTACTCACGTTGGCTGCGGTGAAGGAGAGTCCACAGTCTCTGGTAGTGGGCTGTGTCGGTGGCACTGTATTGTCCTCAAAGCGAGCAAAGAAGTTTTTTAGTTTTTCTGGGAGCAAGACATCGGGGACCGCGACATGGCTTGTTTTCCTTTTGTAGTCCGTGATTGACTGTAGACCCTGCCACATACCTCTTGTGTCTAAGCCGTTGAATTGCGACTCTACTTGACTTAATTTTTCTTGTGAATAATTGGATTTCTCTCCAGAGAAACGTCCCATCGGGCTCACAAAAAAAAAACTACATGGAATTAAAATATTTTAATAATTAGTTGATCAATAACCCAAAAACATTTTGGTTAATCGCACCAATTGAAAATTAGCAGGGTAATATCTGGCTGTGGACATCACGTGATCTATATTCAGAGTTTATTGACGGGAAATTAAAGTTTAATAAGTGTTTCTTGGCTTTATTGTAAAAATAGAAAAAAGAAACAACGTAATGTCTGTTCACTGTTCTAGTCATTCTAATTCTATTGTTGCCACGCCCCTAATTGGGGCAGAACCTACCTGTCCCTCTATGTCCTTGCAGGAGACGGACGGAGTGTTGACGTAGGAGCTGACTGAGGAACTGGTGTTGATGTCATCTGTGTCGATAGTGTCACTGACCCCACTGCTCACCGAGCTGCTGTCGTCCCAACTGGAAGAGAGGAACACAGAAGAGAGAAAGAGTTTGAGTAGATATGGTAAAAGTTATTAGAGAGAAAGAGTTTGAGTAGATATGGTAAAAGTTATTAGAGAGAAAGAGGTAAGACACGAGAGACATAACTAGAGTGAGAAAGGGAAAGATATGTAGAGCAGGGTTCCCCAACTGGCCACCCACGTTTGGCCCGAGGGTTATTTTATTTTGCCCCCCCAAGTTTTGGGGGACATAAAAGACTAATAACAACAGCAAATCAGCTCCAAGTAATTTTAATGTTGGAAGTCTGTTCCAAAGTATTCACACACATAATAGAGAGACTTATATGATCGTATCCAATTGTAAAAAAGGTTTGAAATGATTATGTTTTAGTCAAATGTTAACTGTTTGGGCTTCTTGCGGTCAATTCACAGTCTACAAATCATTTGTAATTATTTCTTGACAATTCGCTTAAGAACAAATCGGTAAGCAGCTGAATCTAGTTGATGATCCCTGCTGTAGAGAAACATTAACAAGAGAAGACAGGGTGGAGAGACATTAACAAGAGAAGACAGGGTGGAGAGACATTAACAAGAGAAGACAGGGTGGAGAGACATTAACAAGAGAAGACAGGGTGGAGAGACATTAACAAGAGAAGACTGGGTGGAGAGACATTAACAAGAGAAGACAGGGTGGAGAGACATTAACAAGAGAAGACAGGGTGGAGAGACATTAACAAGAGAAGACAGGGTGGAGAGACATTAACAAGAGAAGACAGGGTGGAGAGAAACAGAGAGACATTAACAAGACAGGGTGGAGAGAGAACCACTCCTATTATTCTCCCTCTTTTCCTAGGTCTGTTGGCCAGAGACAGCATTCCCATATGCCTGTGATGTTAGGAACGTCTCCCTCTGAACTCCAAACTTGTTTTAATTAGCGTTCAGCAGCGTGTCTCCCAGGACCAGGCGGGCTGCTGGGTAACAGAGTTTTCCACCACACCAGGTCCTGCCAGTCACCAACACTGATGGGCCCTAACCAAGATACCATTCTAAGGAGGCTTGCATGGAGGCCAGAAGATAAGGATTAGTGGGGATGTCTGGGTCTCATGCAAGCTGCCTTATATATGATTTGAGACCGCTCTACACCAGGACCTCCCTGTTCCCACTGAACTTAACTTTCATTAGAGTAGGGTTCTGTGGAAAATGTTGCTATTCTCAGGGCCAAAGGTTCTGTGTGTGAACTGGGGACAGACAGAAATCTGTGTGTGTACAGACAGATAGGAGTGTGTGTGTGTGTGTGTGTGTGTGTGTGTGGTTCATCGCCCACTGTCTGGGTAACAGAATCACTCCTTTAACAGTACTCTCAGATGTGTGGAAGTGTGCAGGGAATTGGATGGGAGGTTCCTCTCAAAAGATTAGAAGTTCACACGGAGCAAGACACACTCACGCCTCCTGTGTCTGTCTGTCTGTCTCCCCATGCCAGTGTGATGCTGACTGAGCTAACCGAAACATCCCACCCATCCGCAGCCAGACAGTGCTGAGAGTTCCCTGTGACAGCATCAACAGCTCCTCTCAACACGTAAGCCAGAAGCAACATACTTACTTCACAGGTCTACTCAGTCCAAAGTCTCAACTAAGTCCAACCATTTCAGTATAGGTCTATGTTTCCATGGAGAAATATGAACCGGTAGCAAAGGTAAATCAGAGTCAATAGATGACAGGAATGATTCAACAGTAGTCCCAACACTCAAACTGGACCGTTTTATCTCCATCTCTTCATTCAAAGACTCAATCATGGACACGCTTCCTGACAGTTGTGGCTGCTTTGCATGATGTATTGTTGTCTCTACCTTCTTGCCCTTTGTGCTGTTGTCGGTGTCCAATAATATTTGTACCATGCTTTGTGCTGCTAACATGTTGTGCTGTTGCCATGTTGTGTTGCTACGATGCTGTATTGTCATGTGTTGCTGCCATGCTGTTGTTGTCTTTGGTCTCTCTTTATGTAGTTGTGGTGTCTCTCTTGTCATGATGTGTGTTTTGATCTACATTTTTATTTTGTCATCCCAGCCCCCGTCCCCGCAGGAGGCCTTTTGCCTTCTGGTAGGCCGTCATTGTAAATAAGAATTTGTTCTTAACTGACTTGCCTAGTTAAATTAAGGTTAAATAAATAAAAAATATCACCCCCCACATGACCCAAGAAGGTTCCAGTCTGGCAGGGAGGTGGACAGAGGTCTGGTTCTAATCTAACGTTTGCCAGGCACAGTGTGTCCTGCTGGACAGCTGCCTGCCTAGTGCAGTGTCCCAGTGCCCAATCCAGCCCTTGTTTCCCTGCCCTGGTCTTCACACCCACACACCAGAACTCCATCCACACAGCTACCCCAAAACAATTCATATTTTCACTGATCTGAGGCATGCAAGACAAGACCAGGGGCTGGAGTGGGTGGCAACAGTGGAACAGGTCCAGCACAGAGACACAGACATTCAGTATTCACAATGCAGTTCTACTGTACCCTTAATGGACTAGCGAGAAGTGAAGTGGTCAAAACAATACATTTTCAGAAGGTCTTCTAGCCATGCAGAACAGGATTAATCATGCCTGTGGGCTGAGGTTGCTATGCTATCAACCCTGATGATCTGTTAAATGGAGGAGGGAGTCACCTGGGTACATTCTGGGCTCTGTGTCAGAGGTTGATTGTGGGCAGAGTGAGCTAGCAGTCCATTTAGGTTGACTGACAGCTCCTTCGGGGCCTGGGGAGGTATATGTTAGGTTAGACCTCCCCTCCCCTGCTCCTGATGCTGCTGTCACTGTTCACTCCATCACTCTGAATAATGAGCAGACTAGAGCAGGCAGGGTACACCTCATCCCTAATCAACATACTTCTCTATTTTCTCTCTCCCTCCATCTGTCTTGCTAACATCCCAGGCACTTTACTCTCTCTTTCTACACCCCATCTCTTCCGTTCTCTCCTCTCATTTCACCCTGACTAAGAGATGCCATAATAAAAATGATGTTAAAGACTAAGCTTAGAAGTTAGGGGTCAAAATAGTTGACATTGTTGTGTTTGTTTAGATAGTTGAGACTGGAGTCTCTATAGAATGAGTTGGGGGTGGTATGGTGCTACATGTGGTGTACGCAGAATTAGAGACCCCGGGCCTTAGAGGACTGAGGGGATCAGTGGACACTCAGAATTAAGAGACCCCGGGCCTTAGAGGACTGAGGGGATCAGTGGACACTCAGAATTAGAGACCCAGGGCCTTAGAGGACTGAGGGGATCAGTGGACACTCAGAATTAGAGACCCAGGGCCTTAGATGAGTGAGGTGATCAGTGGACACTCAGAATTAGAGTCCCAGGGCCTTGGAGGAGTGAGGTGATCAGTGGACACTCAGAATTAGAGTCCCAGGGCCTTGGAGGAGTGAGGTGATCAGTGGACACTCAGAATTAGAGACCCAGGGCCTTGGAGGAGTGAGGTGATCAGTGGACACTCAGAATTAGAGACCCAGGGCCTTAGATGAGTGAGGTGATCAGTGGACACTCTGGGGCAGGAAATTGGGCGACTTTGGTCTGAGAGGCCAGTGGAGAGAAGTGAGCGGAGCTCTGTCGAGGTCCCACAGGCCCCACACCACACTGCCCTGCATGTCCACTCTGGTCAGGGAGGCAGTCCATTAGTTCTACTAGACTTCTCACCCCCTCAGCAATATTCAAAGCTGTTTCCAAGCAATGAACACCTAACTCTGAGTTGGTCAAGTCATTAAACAGAAGAAACTGTGCCACACAAGAGTTCTCTATTTTCTTGGAATAAAAACCAACAACTACACATTGGATCGTTTAACTAACCAAATATTGTGTTTAACAAACATTTGATAACGCAATGCTACTCTGGACAGAGTATATTTTAGCATGGCTGGTTGCTGACCTAAAAAAGCCAGTATGCCAGTAGACCAGAGCAGACAGATTAGAGAGAAACCAGCCCACAGGCAAAGACCAAGCTCTCTGCAAACACTGTCTGTACAGCACTCAACAAAGAAGAGCTTACATTAACACACAGATCACTTAAAAGAAACACCCCTGTTAAAGGACCATTTCCATGCATGAATAAGAACATTAAGGGATGCACTACATTCAAGAAGGAATGACATTTAGTTCATTTTATGACATTTAGCTTGAGTTTATTTAGTAAAAATTGTTTTAACTCTATTTCTTGAGCTGCATTGTTGGTTAAAGGCTTGTAAGTAAGCATTTCACGGTAAGGTCTACACCTGTTGTATTCAGTGCATGTGACAAATAACATTTGACGTGTTGCCATTTTAGGAGCTCCTTTAAAAGGTTTTGTCACACATTCACTAAATGTTAAAAGAAACCATAAAAACAAACTGAACATTTAAAAATGTATAAGAAATGTACCCGTTTTTAAATTCAAACCAAAACTCCAACAAACACACAATTTATAGATACACAACACCACAAGTAAAGATTCTCTATTCTCTCTCCCACAAACAAGAAAATTATCATGAGCAAAAGGTAACTCTGGTCTGTCTGTCTGTCCATACCTGATAGAGCCCGCAGCAGCCCAAGGTGGTATCCCTTCGCTGTAGTAGGAGCTGCTGGGAGCTCGCTGAGGGAAGCCGCTGAAGTTGGAGTGAATGACAGAGAGCTTCATGTGTACACTTCCACTGTATGCTGAGTTCTCTCCGCTAGAGCACACTGACTGACTGATCTCTCCCCCTGCAGCCAGCCAAACACACACACACTAAGGGGAGCGGCCTCACACACACACACACACAAACACACCCACCATCAGAACAGCCACATAGGGGAGTAACCTGGGAAGCACTTCAAACACCAATTCAGCTTCTGAGTCATGATCCAAACAGCCAAGTCAGAGCTGATAAAACAGAACAGAACCTGTGAGGTCCTTCAAACACAGGAAGGTAAGCCTCAGATCTCAGAACAGATCTCAGAACAGCTTTACCTCTGAGATGTTCAAACAATCTTCAGCTTTTAACATGATCTAGGAACAGCTAACCAAAGAAGTGCTTTAAATCCACATTTGCCCAAACCAACTGCTCAGAGTCAGCCTTATTTTGCCAGGTGGATAATGTGTATTATTGGGGGTATTTATAAAGACAACAAGTCTAGGAGGACACATGTTGGTGGGTTTTCCTGAGCCAATCTTATTTGTACATTCCACTGAGGATCCTTTTCTTTCCCCTGCTTAGCCTTAAGAGGATTGTTCAGGGTCACATCCCCGGGTCAGGGGTCAAGCTTTAAAGGGCTGACTTACTAACTCAGAAGAAAACATCAACATTACGCAATAAAGCCAATCTAGCCCCCTGAACATGCCAATATCTCTCCACTTTCCAGTGACATTGAATTGACAAAAATATATTTACGACAGAAAGGCAGCCCCTTAGCTGTTAAAAACAAACAGGCATGAAATATAAAACTTAGTTGATATATTTAGAAAAGTGGGATAGCTATACATTTATCTTTGCCGGCACATTCCAAGCTAGCAGGCTAGCAGGCTAGCAGCCCAAACCTCTGAAGCCAGTCGTGTGTAATGACATGGCTGCCTCAAAGCCATAGGAGTGTCAGGAATTCAGCTGAACAACCATTCTCTCAACGGATTTGACAGTCTCTCTCTCTCTCTCTCTCTGACACGCAAGTGCCTGTCCCTCAAATCAGTGGAGTAATCAAACAGGAGAGAAATTAAACAATTTTCCACTATATCCTGTCATTTTAGCTGTCCTGGAAAATAACATTCCACTTGTTTTGTTCTGAATGAAAAGAAATTCAAGAAGAAATTCCTTTGACAAGCTGACCTACAGAATTAGTTAAGTCAAATTGTTTCTATTTTCTCAGCACGTGCAATTTGCCCAGTTTGTTTGCAAAATATTGGCTGCTGGCTTCTAACAGCAAAACATTTGACCCAGAGTTATAATGTGCTACGTGCTCTTCTGTCCTGGTCTGGGTGTGATGTCACATCTCTGATGTGAACCCAAGCCAAGTTCACTCTCATTGTTCCAGTGTTACTCTGCTGAGGATGTGGGAGCTGGAGACGGACTCTGGACTAGCGGTCACCGCACGGAGTAGTGCTACACACACACATACACGAGCGAATGTACTCAAGCACACATACACACACACACACTCAAATCTCAAAGACAGCTCACAGACTCACATCCACAACACGATATGCCACAATAACAAACACAAATAGATTCACAATAGCATTGAGTGTTCTTTTGTTAACTTCACTTCCATAATTCATCCCAGCAGCCAGTCAATGCTGAGGGCTAAGGAGGTGACAGTAGGATTTACTCCCTCGTTTCCTTGCTCCCTTTTGTCACCGGCTCATTTCCATGCCAATCGGCTCCAGGGTGTTATTCCTCTCAAGCATAATTAAGACTGTTGTCTGAAGCACTCAATTACCACAATTTAGGGTGTGAAACACCTCTATTCAAACACACTGTAGTTTCACAATAGTGTGTTGAGGAGATTGAAGAGGCCTCTCTTCCTATCCGCAGGAGGTTAAGTGATGAGATGTAACAAAAGAAGCTTGCATTCCATAAGGTAGTTAAAACGCATTTAATTTGTTTTTGCTTATAGGCTTGGGATGTCCAACTGATTCTAAATAACAATCAAGTTATTTAAAACAAATTTTTATTTTTTATTTAACCCTTATTTAACCAGGAAGGCCAGATGAGAACAAGTTCTCATTTACAACTGCTACCTGGCCAAGATAATGCAAAGCAGTGCGACACAAACAACAACACAGAGTAACACATGGAATAAACAAACTTACAGTACAGTCAATAACACAATAGAAAAAAAATATATACAGTGTGTGCAAATGAGGTAAGATTAGGGAGGTAAGGCAATAAATAGGCCGTAGTGGCGAAGTAATTACAATTTAGCAATTAACACTGGAGTGATAGATGTGCAGAAGATGAATGTGCAATTTGAGATACTGGGGTGCAAAGGAGAAGAAGAAAAAAAATAACACTTTGGGGATGAGGTAGTTGGATGGGCTATTTACAGATGGGCTATGTACAGGTGAAATGATCTGTGAGCTGTTCTGACAGCTGATGCTCAAAGTTAGTGAGGGAGATATGAGTCTCCAGCTTCAGTGATTTTTGCAATTTGTTCCAGTCATTGGCAGCAGAGAACTGGAAGGAAAGGTGGACAAAAAAGGTGTTGGCTTTGGGGGTGACCAGTGAAATATACCTGCTGGAGAGCGTGCTACGGGTGGGTGCTGCTATGGTGACCAGTGAGCTGAGATAAGTCGGGGCTTTACCTAGCAAAGACTTATAGATGACCTGGAGCCAGTGGGTTTGGCGACGAATATGAAGCGAGGGCCAGCCAACGAGAACATACAGGTCGCATTGGTGGGTAGTATATGGGTCTGGTGACAAAACGTATGGCACTGTGATAGACTGCACCCAATTTGCTGAGTAGAGTGTTGGAGGCTATTTTGTAAATATCATTGCCGAAGTCAATGATCGGTAGGATTGTCAGTTTTACGAGGGTATGTTTGGCAGCATGAGTGAAGGATGCTTTGTTGCGAAATAGGAAGCTGATTCTAGATTCAATTTTGGATTGGAGATGCTTAATGTGAGTCTGGAAGGAGAGTTTAAAGTCTAACCAGACACCTAGGTACTTGTAGTTGTCCACATATTCTAAGTCAGAAGCGTCCAGAGTAGTGATGCTGAATGGGCGGACGGGTGCGGGCAGCGATTGGTTGAATTTGGTTGCATTTAGTTTTACTTGCATTTAAGAGCAGTTGGAGGCCACAGAAGGAGAATTGTATGGCATTGAAGCCCGTCTGGAGGTTAGTTAACACAGTGTCCAAAGAGGGGCCAGAAGTATACAGAATGGTGTCGTCTGCCTAGAGGTGGATCAGAGAATCACCAGCAGCAAGAGCGACATCATTGATGTTTACAGAGAAACGAGTTGGCCCGAGAATTGAACCCTGTGGCACCCCCATAGAGACTGCCAGTGGTCCGGACAACAGACCCTCATATTTGACACACTGAACTCTGAGAAGTAGTTGGTGAACCAGGCGAGGCAGTCATTTGAGAAACCAAGGCTGTTGAGTCTGCCAATAAGAATGTGGTGATTGACAGAGTCGAAAGCCTTGGCCAGGTCAATGAATACAGCTGCACAGTATTGTCTCTTATCGATGGCGGTTATGATATCGTTTACGACCTTGAGCGTAGCTGAGGTGCACCCATGACCAGCTCGGAAACGAGATTGTATAGCGGAGAAGGTATATATGGGGTGGCAGGGTAACCTAGTGGTTATAGCGTTGGACTAGTAACCGGAAGGTTGCAAGTTCAAACCCCCGAGCTGACAAGGTACAAATCTGTCGTTCTGCCCCTGAACAGGCAGTTAACCCACTGTTCCTAGGCCGTCATTGAAAATAAGAATTTGTTCTTAACTGACTTGCCTAGTTAAATAAAGATTTAAAAAAATATCAGCATCCATCCATTCAAGCATCAGTGAAAAAGCATTGTGATCATTGATGTTGAAGCATCATTTGTGTTGATCTTGCTCTGGGAAGTGGTGGCTTCCTTGATCAGATGAGGTTCCCCATCTCTCTTCCTATCTGTCAGACATTGTGTTTGCAGATGGGTTCCCCACTGATGTATTAGCTGAGTCCCCTCATAGCCAGGACCCAGCAGACCAGACACAGGTCCCAGGATGGGCATGCAACACACCACTAATTCCCTTTCACAACACTCTGGACTCCTCTGTCTCTCTGATTCAACTCCTACACAATGTAACAATAATGGTGTTACTTTTTACACAGCATACAGTGTTTGGCTATATTTCAGCCAATATCATACAGTGTCCTCTGTATCCTCAGGAATCCTGTACTAAATCATAGGCTGCCTAGGCTGTGTCAACAATAGGTTTCTATTCAGGAGCTACTGACGTGAACTCCATATGAGGTCTTCAACCTTTTGTAGCAGCCCTTCATGTTGCAGATGCACTGTGTACTATCTTCCCTAGAGCACTGAGGAATGTGACCTTCTTTACTTCTTCCCAGGGCCAAATCAAATAGGCCTAAATAATGTTAATTCCCTCCAATAAGTTCTTTCTGTATGTTCTCATATAGTTCCAAGCCTGCTAGAGTTAGAGGCAGGCGGACAAGCAATATCCACCATGGTCATACGGATGAAGCCTGAGCTGGAATGTGAACTGAATCTGCTTAGCTTTAGAAACCCCTGAGTGGATCTAGCTTGCTTCATGGATACCTCTCTGGGCTTTACTGTATTCACACACACAGCTGGAGTTACAGGCTGTGATTACAGAGATCATAATGAATGACTTACTGTTTATCACATTACACGAGACAGGAAGTATTCAATACCAAACAGACTGAATGACATCACCATCACACCAACTCTAGGCACTTTCCCTCCACTTCACATTCAAAAGACACACTCCAATACAAATGAACAAACAGGCAAAACACTTACTTCTCAGCTTAAATTCTCCACTTCGTTCTCATATTGTTCTCAGTATCCAGTCTGTCCCTTTGTGTTGCATGCAGTCTATCCTTCCCACTGCGTGTCAAAGACAGAGTCTAGAGCCCAGACTGCCCACCAAGGAGCTGCACTCAACAGGTAAGCAGGCCAGCAGACAGACAGCCGCGACGACAGCCCAGTCCCAGCCAGCCAGACAGCACAGGGCTATCACTGATCACTATCAGGCCTTAGCCCGGCCCGACAGCCCGGCAGGCAGACTCTCTCAGCATTGTGCTCCCTCCACAGACTGGAGTGGATCCCCTCCCTGCCCCTTCTCTCTCCGGCTGAAGTGTGCATGTGTGTGCGTGCGTGCGTGTGTGTATGCGTACTGTGGAGAGCCCTGAAGCTACTGTAATGAGACAGTGATGATCCTCCCCCCTCTCTCTTTCCTCACCACGAGATTGAAGCCCCCTCCAGCTCACTCTGCTTCTCACACATACAGTACTGGTATCCCACTCCTCTGCGTGTGTATCTGCCTTGCTCTTACTGATCATCATCTGAATACTAATGCATTTTTGGCCAGGTGCCCAATCCTCTCACAGTGTGCTGTAGGTGTAGCTTTGATGGGGTGGATTCTCACTTGAAATGAGTGGGCAGACCAGCTAAATGCAGTGCAAGTGCTAAAATAGCCCAACAGGCTGGATGTAAAGAGGTTTTGAGGAATACAAGTACTCTGGAACTACTAATCTGTTAGTAGTCATTTTTCCCAGGTATAGACATCAAATCAAACACCAGATACATCTCTGTCTGAAACATAAACACAGCCCTTCCTTCAAAATACCTCTTTCCAAAACCCCCTTCAGAAAGCATGCTTAGATTACAGAGCGGAGCATCAATCAAAGTCAGATCAGACACAATGTAGGTGCTTTTGAACCGTTGTCAGTATCTCAGATACAAGATGACTTAGCAACTGCAACGGCTGGGGAACAAGAACCTAATCATATAGGGTGCTTGGTTACAGTGTTCTCTGTCTACATCAGACTGCCTCAAGGCAGGAGACTGCTATTCAGAGCCCTGTCCACCAAACCCACACACTGGCCAGTGTTTCCCCTATATTCATTTGGCAGCGGCGGATCCTAAATCGTGGCCGCCACTCAAAAATATAATGTAAAAATATTTTTTTACATACTTTTTCAACTTAAACAACTGAAACCCGAAATAAAGTATGTAGAAATTATAATGTAGCTATATATATTTTTTATAAAGATCATCTTTGAGAACTAACAACCACCAGAATAAAAACTTTTTAGCTTAAAAGCTTTTTAAAGATATTTTGTAATAATTTGTCACTCAGATGTCATAAGAACACAACATACGCTATGGTAAAATGTGCAGAATTGCAGCAAATTTGCTTTAAAGTAACTGTCCAATGCTTCCAGATTGCTATGAAATATGACCTATAGTTACTTAAAATATGAGTGAAATAGTTTTCCTTCCAAAAAATGGGAATTAAGTATGTTAAAAAGCAGCTTTTCTGTGTTAGAATGGTGCGGGCGTACCCCAACAACAGAATGGTGCGGGCGTACCCCAACAACAGAATGGTGCGGGCGTACCTCAACAACAGAATGGTGTGGGCGTATAACAGTCAGCTCATCCATTTCTAGAGCGCTGAATGGCCAGCTCAACCTCCTCCGGAGTATGACATCATACTCTAAAAGGAAACAGCAAGCATTTTTGAAAGGTCTGTTTGAGACCACAGTTTAAAGTGTTTTTCCCCCCCCGCCTATTTATGCTTTTGCCACAAATACGAGTATAAGACGAGTCAACAACATTATTTAGATATAAGCAGAATATTAACTTTTAAAAGTAAAATTTATACTGGACAATACTTTAAAACTGCATATTTTCTCTCAGTCCCATGGCAAAATGTGTAGAATTGCAGGAAATTAGCTTTAAAACAGCAACAATTTGACCTTGCCATTGGTCACACCCACTCCCCCCCACACTAACCTTGCCATTGGCCACACCCACTCCCCCCACACTAACCTTACCATTGGCCACACCACTCCCCCACACTAACCTTACCATTGGCCACACCCACTCCCCCCACACTAACCTTGCCACTGCTGCTAAAAAAAATCCTAGGGGAAACAATGCTGGCTCCGAGGATCGCGATACACAGACACACATTTACACAGCTTACACCTTCCTGTCAGCCACAGCACCTACAGAGCAAAACCTCTGGAAACTAATTTTACAGCTCCATTTAACCATTGGTAAAAAGGCACAAAAGCAGGTTTCTATTGAGGTTGTAATGCTCTCTTTTTTGTTTTGTCTCAAACTTTACCTGAAGTTTCAGGTTTTAATGTCAAGGGCACAAGTACAGTGAAATACCTTTCTTACAAGCTCTAAACCCAACAATGCAGTAATCAATATTAATGTAGTAAAATAACATAAGTTAGACTAAAAACACAATAAATAAAAATAAGACATACGAAATAAGAAGAACAGCCGTGCTGCTGCTCCAGTTTCTGCGGCTATGGAATCCTGTTCTGTTCACCGGACGTGCTACCTGTCCCAGGCCTGCTGTTTTCAACTCTCTAGAGACAGCAGGAGCAGTAGAGATACTCTGAATGATCGGCTATGAAAAGCCAACTGACATTTACTCCTGAGGTGCTGACTTGCTGCACCCTCGACAACCCCTGTGATTATTATTATTTGACCATGCTGGTCATCTATGAACATTTGAACATCTTGGCCATGTTCTGTTATAATCTCCACCCAGCACAGCCAGAAGAGGACTGGCCACCCCTCATAGCCTGGTTCCTCTCTAGGTTTCTTCCTAGGTTCTGGCCTTTCTAGGGAGTTTTTCCTAGCCACCGTGCTTCTACACCTGCATTGCTTGCTGTTTGGGGTTTTATGCTGGGTTTCTGTACAGCTCTTTGTGACATCAGCTGATGTAAGAAGGGCTTTATAAATACATTTGATTGAAATTTGATATACAGGGACAGTTCTAGGGCTGTCCTCAACTAAAAAAAATTATTGGTCGACCGAGAGTCGGCTGTTTTTTCGACCAACCAATTGGTTGAAAAATGTTGACATATATTTTTACGTATATAGACACATCCTATATAGTTTAATCAAATCAACTATATGCACTGAGCTTGTTTTTATGTGCACTGTTTGATGAAGTAATTAAGACACCCAGATGACTAGAGGGAGTTCAATTGATTTGATTGTGCCGGGCCGGGCTCAGACTTGCTGCACTGTCTTAAGAAATAATGACAGCGAGTGACTGTCATTATTGTCTCTCTCAGCGACCACCACAGAACATCAGCAGTGTTTATCACGCCGTCTGTGTTGCTGAACCTGCAAAATAATTAGTCTATAACCATTTCTGACTGAAAAGATATGTTACCAAAATCCATCATTTGTTTAGGAAAAACATTCCCTATTTCCTCAACCCTTGTACATGCGATGCATACATGAGCGCGTGGCCAATAGAGCCTGACCTATAGCATATCCTAAACAGATTAATAAATTGTTTATAACAAACTCTTAACACCAGAACACATGTGACAGCAAAATGGATGCACATGATGTGACAAATAAGCTGGAAAAGGGTGAATGTTTGGTTTTTCAGCAGGTAAAGGGGAAGTCATATGTGTGGAATAAATTTGAATAGTTGTTGAAAATACTGGCAATCAAGAAAAATAAGATAAGGAGCAAGCGCTTTGTGCATATTATGTGCGCCAAACAGGTGCTGTTAGATTACACTATCCTTTTTTTTACCACTTGGAACAATATAAACAAGCTAAAGGCTAGAGCTGCCACTTTCAAGGAGCGGGACACTAATCCGGGCGCTTATAATAAATCCGGCGATGCCCTCAGACTAACCATCAAACAGGCAAAGTGTCCATACGGGACTAAGATTGAATCCAACTACCCTCGTCGGATGTGGCAAGGCTTGCAAACTATTACAGGACTACGAAGGGAAAGCCAGCCGTGAGTTGCACAGTGATGCGAGCCTACCAAACAAGCCAAATGCCTTTATGCTCACTTCGAGGCAAGCAACACTGAAGCATGCATGAGCAAACCAGCTGTTGCGGACGACTGTGTGATCACGCTCTCCGTAGCTGATGTGAGCAAGACCTTTAAACAGCTCAACATTTACAAGGCCGTGGGGCCAGACGGATTACCAGGACGTGTACTCAGAGCATGCGCTGACCAACTGGCAAGTGTCTTCACTGACATTTTCAACCTCTCCCTGACCGAGTCTGTAATACCTACATGTTTCAAGCAGACCACCATAATCAATATGGCCAAGAAAGCGAAGGTAACCGCCCTGTAGCACTCATGTTAGTAGCCATGAAGTGCTTTGAAAGGCTGGTCATAGCTCACATCAAAACCCTCATCCCGGAAACCCTAGACCCACTCCAATTTGCATACCGCATCAACAGATCCACAGATGACACAATCTCAACAGCACTCCACACTGCCCTTTCCTACCTGTACAAAAGGAGCACCTATGTGAGAATGCTGTTCATCGACTACAGCTCAGTATTCAACTCCATAGTGCCCACAAAGCTCATCACTAAGCTAAGGACCCTGGGACTAAACACCTCCCTCTGCAACTGGATTCTGGACTTCCTGACAGGCCTCCCCCAGGTGGTAAGGGTAGGCAACATCCCGTTGATCCTCAACACGGGGGGCCCCTCAGGGGTGCATGCTTGGTCCCCTCCTGTACTCCCTGTTCACCCACGACTACGTGACCAAGAACGACTCCAACACCATCATTAAGTTTGCTGACGACACAACAGCCTGATTACCGACAAGGATGAGACAGCCTATATGAAGGAAGTCAGAGACCTGACAGTGTGGTGCCAGGACAACAACCTCACCCTCAACGTGAGCAAGACAAAGGAGATGATCGCGGACTACAGGAAAAGGAGGGCCGAACATGCCACCATTCACATCGACGGGGCTGTAGTGGAGTGAGTCGAGTGTTTCAAGTTCCTTGATGTCCACATCACTAACAAACTATCATGGTAGAAACACACCAAGACAGTGGTGAAGAGGGCACAACAACACTTCAGGGGGAAAAGTGAAGATTTGGCATGGGTCCACAGATCCTCAAAAAGTTCTACAACTGCACCAGAGAGCATCCTGACCGGTTGCATCACCACCTGGTATGGAAACTGCTCAGCAACCAAACATAAGGCGCTACAGAGGGTAGTGCATACGCCCCTGGACCTATATACTAGGTGGTGTCAGAGGAAGGCCCAAAAAATTGTCAAAGACTCTAGTCACCCAAGTAATAGACTGTTCTCTCTGTTACTGCACGGCAAGCGGTACCGGACCGCCAACTCTAGGTCCAAAAGGCTCCTTAACAGCTTCTACCCCCAAGCCATAAGACTGCTGAATAATTTATATTTTTAAATTTTTTATAGCGGGCAGATCAGCTTTAATATTGCAGATAGATTGTAGCTTCCATCAGTGTAATTGCCTGCATTACCTCCAATCCCCCATATATTTTTTCGCAAATATATATATTCCTCCCCCCACACACATATATATATATATATACACACACATATATATATATATATATACACACACATATATATACACACACATACAAACAGTGGGGCAAAACAGTATTTAGTCAGCCACCAATTGTGCAAGTTCTCCCACTTCAAAAGATGAGAGGCCTGTAATTTTCATCATAGGTACACTTCAACTATGACAGACAAAATGAGAAGAAAAAAATTCCAGAAAATCACATCGTAGGATTTTAATGAATTTATTTGCAAATTATGGTGGAAAACAATAACAAAAGTTTCTCAATACTTTGTTATATACCCTTTGTTGGCAATGACAGAGGTCAAACGTATTCTGTAAGTCTTCACTAGGTTTTCACACACTGTTGCTGGTATTTTGGCCCATTCCTCCATGCAGATCTCCTCTAGAGCAGTGATGTTTTGGGGCTGTTGCTGGGCAACACGGACTTTCAACTCCCTCCAAAGATTTTCTATGGGGTTGAGATCTGGAGACTGGCTAGGCCACTCCAGGACCTTGAAATGCTTCTTACAAAGCCACTCCTTCGTTGCCCGGTCGGTGTGTTTGGGATCATTGTCATGCTGAAAGACCCAGCCACGTTTCATCTTCAATGCCCTTGCTGATGGAAGGAGGTTTTCACTCAAAATATTCACGATACATGGCCCCATTCATTCTTTCCTTTACACGGATCAGTCGTTCTGGTCCCTTTGCAGAAAAACAGCCCCAAAGCATGATGTTTCCACCCCCATGCTTCACAGTAGGTATGGTGTTCTTTGGATGCAACTCAGCATTCTTTGTCCTCCAAACACGACAAGTTGAGTTTTTACCAAAAAGTTATATTTTGGTTTCATCTGACCATATGACATTCTCCCAATTTTCTTCTGGATCATCAAAATGCTCTCTAGAAAACTTCAGACGGGCCTGGACATGTACTGACTTAAGCAGGGGAACACGTCTGGCACTGCAGGATTTGAGTCCCTGGCGGCGTATTGTGTTACTGATGCTAGGCTTTGTTACTTTGGTTCCAGCTCTCTACAGGTCATTCACTAGGTCCCCCCGTGTGGTTCTGGGATTTTTGCTCACCGTTCTTGTGATCATTTTGACCCCACGGGGTGAGATCTTGCGTGGAGCCCCAGATCGAGGGAGATTATCAGTGGTCTTGTATGTCTTCCATTTCCTAATAATTGCTCCCACAGTTGATTTCTTCAAACCAAGCTGCTTACCTATTGCAGATTCAGTCTTCCCAGCCTGGTGCAGGTCTACAATTTTGTTTCTGGTGTCCTTTGACAGCTCTTTGGTTTTGGCCATAGTGGAGTTTGGAGTGTGACTGTTTGAGGTTGTGGACAGGTGTCTTTTATACTGATAACAAGTTCAAACAGGTGCCATTAATACAGGTAACGAGTGGAGGACAGAGGAGCCTCTTAAAGAAGAAGTTACAGGTCTGTGAGAGCCAGAAATACTTATTTTCCACCATAATTTGCAAATAAATTCATTACAAATCCTACAATGTGATTTTCTGGATTTTTTTCTCATTTTGTCTGTCATAGTTGAAGTGTACCTATGATGAAAATTACAGGCCTCTCATCTTTTTAAGTGGGAGAACTCGCGCAATTGGTGGCTGACTAAATACTTTTTTGCCCCACTGTATTATTGATCGATTGACTATGACTTTTCAGATCTCCCAGGAGTGGTATCTGCCGGGTTAGCTCCAGGCAAATATTGCAATTCTTCAGCCATTCCTGGACCTGTGACCAAAAACAAGCTACATATGGACAGTACCAAAACAAATTATCTAATGATCCTGTCTCTTCGCAACAAAATCTGCAGAGCTGGGAAGGTTGTATCCCCCATATAAGTAATATTCTATTGGTTGCAAGAATTTTGTATAATCATTTAAATTAAAAAATTCTAAGTTTTGAATACGGCGCCATTTTGCATATCAGTTCCATGTGCCATGGAATCGGTAAGTCAAAAATCTCTTCCCAACTATTTCGCAATCTATATGGCAAGGCCGTCATTTCATTTGGTCCTTAAATTAAACTGGTATACTTTTTTATTTATTACAGTTCTCTTTAACCAATGTTGGTCTTTAATACAGGGCCGACAGACAAGTTCGTACTTTTGCCCCTTCCACTTTCCTCTTCCATTTTTGCAGTAATGCTGCAATTAGTTGGTTGTTATTTCGGGTAGAGCAGACATTTCCATATGTTTTTGTTAGCTGCATGTATGACATAACTCCACCAGTCCTATTCGAAAAAATTAATCAAATGGCCACGCGGACTGTTTACATTGACCCCCCTTGCTGCAACTCGCTGTTTATTGTCTATGCAGAGTCATTTCACCCCTACCTACGTTTACAAATTACCTCGACTAACCTGTACCTCCGCACATCGACTCGGCACCGGTACCCCCTGTTTGTAGCCTCGGTATTGCTATTTTATTCTGTTGCTTTTAATTTGATTTTTTTTACTTCAGTTTATTTAGTAAATATTTTCTCAACTCTATTTCTTGAACTGCATTGTTAAGGGCTTGTAAGTAAGCATTTCACGGTAAGGTCTACACCTGTTGTATTTGGCACATGTGACAAATAGAATTTGATAAAAGATTTCACAACACATTAAGTGTGTTCCCTCAGGCCACTACCACATCTGCAAAATACAAAATACATGTGTACATGTGTGTAGAGTGTCTATGTTATCATGTGTGTGTGTCCATAGCCTGTGGCACTGAGGAAAACAATCACTCTGTTTTCCCTCAGACTCAGCCTCCCAACAATGGCAGCTTTGTTGCTTCCAGACTAATCCAATTGGATGTCTGTACAGAAGCCTCACCTGACCCAGACACTGCAGGTGGAGTGAGGTTTTATTTATTTTTAATTGTTTCATTTAACCTTTATTTAACTAGGCAAGAGGTTAAGTGACAGGGTAAGGGGTGGTGGTGGTGACATACCTGTCGGTGGCGTCCCCTTGGCCCTTGGAACTGTTAGGATGGAGTGTCTCTCGAACCACAGCCATGCCATCCGGCAGGCGGTTGAGGCGGCGTGTGTACATGCCCACCCCACCGTCCGCCATGTAGCTGCAGACACACAACACAACAGGCCTGTCAGTCACAGTCTCAGTACATGTCTCAATCTCTGTGTCTGCCCTCTTCTCTCTTCTCTGTCCCTGTCTCAGCCTCTGTCACAGTCACTTTCTCTGTCCCAGTCTCTGTCTCTGTCCCTGTCTCTTTCTCTGTCCCAGTCTCTGTCCCAGTCTCTGTCCCAGTCTCTGTCCCAGTCTCTGTCCCAGTCTCTGTCCCAGTCTCTGTCCCAGTCTCTGTCCCTGTCTCTTTCTCTGTCCCAGTCTCTGTCCCTGTCCCCGTCTCTGTCCCCATCTCTGTCCCCGTCTCCGTCCCCGTCTCTGTCCCGGTCTCTGTCCCGGTCTCTTTCTCTGTCCCAGTCTCTGTCCCCTCAGTCCCAGTCTCAGTCCCAGTCTCAGTCCCAGTCTCAGTCCCAGTCTCAGTCCCCCAGTCTTTCTCTGTCCCAGTCTCTGTCCCCGTCTCTTTCTCTGTCCCAGTCTCTGTCCCTGTCTCTTTCTCTGTCCCTGTCTAAGACCCTGTCTCTTTCTCTGTCTCAGTCTCTGTCCCTGTCCCCATCTCTGTCCCGGTCTCTTTCTCTGTCCCTGTCTAAGTCTCAGACCCTGTCTCTTTCTCTGTCTCTGTCTAAGTTCCTGTCTCAGACCCACTCTCAGTCCCTGTCTCAGACCCTGTCTCTGACCCTGTCCCTGTCTCTGCTGTGCATCACCATGGCAGGCTGTACTAATCCACTTCACTGACAACCTCAAACACTGTAACGCTCGTCGTTGCATGAAGAAGGAGGGGACGAAAACGCAGCGTGGTACGTGTTCATGATAATTAACAAAGTGAGAAACGAAACAGGTCTGTAAGGTGCAGACACTAAACAGAAAATAACTACCCACAAAACAAAGGTGGGAAAAAGCTGCCTAAGTATGATTCTCAATCAGAGACAACGATAGACAGCTGCCTCTGATTGAGAACCACACCCGGCCAAACACAAAGAAATAAAAAACATAGAAATAAAGAAACTAGAATGCCCACCCTAGTCACACCCTGGCCTAACCAAAATAGAGAATAAAACCCTCTCTATGGCCAGGGCGTGACAAACACATTACAATCCTGTTACCTACTTTTATAATGTGTCTGACTTCCTGACCCCTATATAGAAGAACCATGAGGTATGTTATCATGAAAATGCACGGTGAGAGTCACAGACATTTATTTGGTTCATATCATAAACAACAAGTG
Organism: Oncorhynchus tshawytscha; assembly: GCF_018296145.1. Classification (NCBI taxonomy): domain Eukaryota; kingdom Metazoa; phylum Chordata; class Actinopteri; order Salmoniformes; family Salmonidae; genus Oncorhynchus; species Oncorhynchus tshawytscha. The sequence goes on along the minus strand of NC_056447.1, from coordinate 43,979,868 downwards.
GTCAGGGTTTGTTAGTGTTTCAACCTAAACATCTGCTCACACTAATGTTGTTATTCCACATAGTATGCGTGTGATGTCAGAGCAAATAGGACAGTTCAAAAAGAAAAAACAAAGAAAATATATCCTGTCAACCTAATAAAAGAATATGGCACAGGCGTTCAGCATGGTCACACCATCCCTGCAGGTGGAGAGGTTGGGGTTTGACATGACTGAAGCTTGTAGACTGAAGATATGACAACATATAAAACAAAAACGTGCCAAAATCATCTCAGCAGTGTATGCGGAGGGCGTACGAGACACTCACACCTCCGCAGCTAAATAAACATTCTCATTTGCTCTCAGTCAACACCAAGTGACTCGCCATACTTACCCATTTTCAGTTAACCATTTAGGGGGCTATTGTCATACCTTTAGCCCAGAGCAACGCCACAGGCTTACCAGTTTAGGGTGAGATAAATGCATTGAGGCAGCCCCATTGAAAGCATAGCTTTACCATCATCCCTGTGACTTTACATAACCCCCAGCACGGTTTCATGCTAATCCAGGCAACACAGGGAGCGTCAGCTCGTCTTAAAGTGTGACAGGAAATCAAGGGTAAGTGTCTCACTGTTTAAAATGCCTCATAAAACATGTAAAACTGCTTCCCAAGCCTGTAATACTACTTTCCTAAGATATTTATGGTATTGTTACAGTAAAGCATTTTCTATCTTTAACTGTTAGGAGAGCTAACCTGGGGTTTTCTAAACCAAAAGTGTAAAGGATGATGTTACCATTGTTGTAGTGTTGTGTGTACCAGAGTCATTTATAACCATGTATATTAATGGCTTTGGTGTGTATAGATGATGACAGCTCACACATCATTGTTGAAAATATTAATTTCAGGCTTAAGGAAAGCAAAAGGTTAATGTGACCACTGATTAACCTGTCCTGGTTTAATTCGTTACTTTTTGTTTGGCACACTAACTTCGTCAAAAGGTGCAGACCCTAAACTGAAGGCACTAAAAGCCCCAAGACAAACATAATGGCACTGGAGGAGATGGCTGCCGTTTTACGGTCCCCTAACCAATTATAACGAAGATGCTGTGAGTCAAGAAGCAGGTGCAGGTGAAATGTTTAATAAAACAACAAACATGGAACAAGACAACATAACAGTAGTGTTGTAAAAACACAGGAACAATAATGACTGGGGAATGAACCTAAGGGAGTGCCAGATATAGAGAAGGTAATAAGTGAGGTAATGGAGTCCAGGTGTGCCTCATGATGATGTGCAGGTGCGTGTAATGATTGATGCCAGATGTGCGTAATGATGGATCCCAGGTGTGCGTAATGATGGTCCCCAGGATTGGTGGTTAGTATACCAGCGATGTTGAACACCGAAGGGGAGGAGAGGGAGTAGATGTGACACCAATTGTGCTACTGTGTGTTTTTTCGTGTTATTTGTAATTTATTTTGTACATAATGTTTTGTTACTTTTATTTTTTACTTATTACTTATTTTTCTTAAAACTGCTTGTTGGTTAAGGGCTTGTCAGTAAGCATTTCACTGTAATGTCTACACCTGTTGTATTAGGCGCATGTGACAAATAAAATTTGATTTGATTTGACAAACAGTGACACACAAAAGTACCATACAGTGCATTTGGAAAGTATTCAGACCCCTTGACTTTATCCACATTTTGTTACCTTACAGCCTTTTTCTAAAATTGATAACATTTTCCGCATCAATCTACACACAGTACCCCATAACGACAAAGTGAAAACAAGTTTTTAGAAATGTTTGCAAATGTATTAAAAATAAAATAAATACCTTATTTACATATGTATTCAGACTCTTTGATATGAGACTCGAAATTGAGCTCAGTTGCATCCTGTTTCCATTGATCATCCTTGAGATGTTTCTACGACTTGATTAGAGTCTACGTTTGGTAAATTAAATTGATTGAACATTATTTGGAAAGGCACACACCTGTCTATATAAGGTCCCACAGTTGACAGTGCATGTCAGAGCATAAACCAACCCAGGTTGAAGGAATTGTCCGTAGAGCTCCGAGACAGGACTGTGTTAAGGCAAAGATCTGGGGAAGGGTACAAAAACATTTCTGCAGCATTGAAGGTCCCCAAGAACACAGTAGCCTCCATCATTCTTAAATGGAAGAAGTTTGAAACCTCCCTGACTCTTCCTAGAGCTGGTTGCCCGGCCAAACTATGGTCACTCTGAAAGAGTTCCAGAGTTCCTCTGTGGAGATGGGAGAACCTTCCAGAAGGACAACCATCTCTGCAGCACTCCACCAATCAGGCTTTTATGGTAAAGTGGCCAGACGGAAGCCACTCCTCAGTAAAAGGCACATGACAGCTCGCTTGGAGTTTGCCAAAAGGCACCTAAAGGACTCTCAGACCCTGAGAAACAAGATTCTCTGGTCTGATGAAATCAAGATTGAACACTTCGGCCTGAATGCCAAGCGTCACATCTGGAGGAAACCTTGCGTCATCCCTACGGTGAAGCATGGTGGTGGCAGCATCATGCTGTAGGGATGTTTTCAGAGGCAGGGACTGGGAGACTAGTCAGGATTGAGGGAAAGATGAACGGAGCAAAGTACAGAGAGATCCTTGATGAAAACCTGCTCCAAACCTGCTCAGGACCTCTGACTGAGCCGACGGTTCACCTTCCAAAAGGAAATGGTCTATATTAAAAGGGTACATTATTTAATATAATAGGCTTTTACATTTCAATATTTGTGCACAATTTCTCCTTAAAATATCAAAGGAATGCAAAAGGCACTAATTTCGTGGAACGACCCAGTGAGTGATGAGTGAAAGACACTCACCAACCTTAATCAAAGCACCTTTCATCTCAGAGATCAGGAAGTACCAATTACATGCAAAGCCTGGCAGCACTAACATTAACAAACAGCCGGAATTTCCTCTGATAAGCACAAGCCCTAAATAGCAGCCACACTTCCTAGTAAGGATAACTCTTTTGAGTGTTTCGAGGCCGACTGATTGGATCTATAGGCAGCTATTGAAGCTGAGTTGGACAGACCAGTTGCTGACTAACCAGCCAGACAGGTAAGAAGCCCTAACATTTGTCAGAGGAGTGAGTCTAGCCTATTGCTTTCCTGTGAACCAACTACAGCACCCAATTGTGAAACAAAAGATGAGTTATGATTAATTGCCTTTCGCAATGTGATACACCACAAGAGATGACTCATTGACTGGCTCAGAGTTATTAAGCAAGATATTTAAAAAAAATCTAATGTAAGTACACAACAATACATTTCCAAACAGGTCTATGGTACTATACCCCAGTAGCAACCACAACCCACCTGACTATAGCACAAGACCATAGAAGTGGTCTAATGTTGGTCACTCTCACTCTTCCTAGGGCATTAAATCAATCAATTGAAGGTCCAGTTTAAATCTCTGCCAATGTTTGGGTTCAGAGCTGTGTGCCTGCAGTGGGCCATCCATTAACTCTGGTTACTGAACAACAGCAGAGCCAGTTAGTCTGCAGGTCCTCAGCTGACTATTTATTTGCACTAACATCACAAGCCCCCATAAGTTTACAGAACTCTCGATCACGTGGGGTGTTGGGTTAAAAACAGAATGAAACACACTAGAGTTGACACTGAGTTGAACTCACTATTATGTCTATGTGTTCACGCACACCCTTTGATTAGTGTGGTTGACCTAAACTTCAACAAAGTGCTATCATATCACCAAGACATTCAGAATCAACTTGTATTACAACTTTCCAGAGCAGGACAAGGACCATGTTTCCACTGTCATTCTCTATTTCTTCCGTTTCCTAGAGGAAAATCGGATAATACAGATGATTGTGGTGAGCAACATACAAGTTCTCCAGCATCCAGTCCCTGTTTCAACCTAAGCCGTAGTGCCCTCAAAGCTCATCACTAAGCTAAGGACCCTGGGACTAAACACCTCCCTCTGCAACAGGATCCTGGACTTTCTGGTGGGCTGCCCCCAGGTGGCAAAGGTAGGCAACAACACATCTGCCACGCTGATCCTCAACACGGGGCCCCTCAGGGGTGCATGCATAGTCCTCTCCTGTATTCTCTGTTCACCCATGACTGCATGTCCAACCACGACTTCAACACCATCATTAAGTTTGACACAACATACTGCCTGATCACCGACAATGATGGGACAGCCTATTGGGGGGAGGTCAGAGACCTGGCAGTATGGTGCCAGGACAGGAACCTCTCCCTCAACGTGATAAAGACAAAGGAGATGATCGTGGACTACATGAAAAGGAGGGCCGAGCACATCCCCATTCTCATCGACTGAGCTGTAGTGGAGCAGGTTCAGAGCTTCAAGTTCCTTGAGGTCCACATCACCAACAAACTAACATGGTATAAACACACCAAGACAGTCGTGAAGAGGGCACGACAACAACTATCCCCCCTCAGGAGACTGAAAAGATTTGGCATGGGTCCCCGGATCTTCAAAAAGTTCTACAGCTACACCAATGAGACATCCTGACTGGTTGCATCACTGTCTGGTACGGCAACTGCACGGCCTCCGACCGCAAGGCACTACAGAGGGCAGTGTGTACGGCCCAGTACACCACTGGGGCCAAACTTCCTGCCATCCAGGACCTCTATACCGGTGTCAGAGGAAGGCCCTAAAAATGGTCAAAGACTCCAGCCACACTAGTCATAGACTGTTCTCTCTGCTACCGCACAGCAAGCAGTACAGGAGTGCCAAGTCTAGGTCCAATAGGCTTCTTAACAACGTCTACTTCCAAGCCATAAGACTCCTGAACAATTAATCAAATGGCTACCTGGACTATTATTTTTTTACACTGCTGCTACTTGCTGTTTATTATCTATGCATAGTCATTTTACCCCTATCTACATGTACATATGACCTCAATTACCTTGTGTCACGTGTGCTCCCTCTCCGGCCTCTAGGTCACCAGGCTGCTCGTTAGGGCGCACACCTGTCACCAGCGTTAGGCGCATAATGACACTCACCTGGACTCCATCACCTCCTTGATTACCTGCCCCCTGTCACTCCCTTTGTTTTCTTCCCGAGTCGTCATTGTTTCTGTTTCTGTTTCATGTCGTTGCGCTGTTTGTGTTTCCTTCATTTATTCATTAAATGTATTCACTCCCTGAACTGTCTTCCTGACTCTCAGCGCACTCGTTACACCTTGACTAACCTGTACCCCACACGTTGACTCGGTACCAGTACCCCCTGGATATAGCCTCGTTATTGTTATTTTATAGTTGCTCTTTTATTTTTTACTTTTGTTTATTTAGTAAATATTTTCATACCTTTGATTTATTTATTTTTAAAAAAACAAGCCCTGAGGGCTTGTAAGTAAGCATTTCACCGTAAGGTCTACACCTGTTGTATTTGGCGCATGTGACAAATACAATTTGATTTCAGTTGATATGATGGCAAAATAAACATCTTATTTGCTCCAATTCTAGTGAGATGAAACACACAGCATATGTGATCACATCATCAACAGACGTATCCTGACCTGCAGTTGGCTCTGTGTCACATGATTCACCTCTGTGTCACATGATTCACCTCTGTGGAATAAGACTCGCCTTCACCTCTGGTTGAGTGTTCACGGGTGTGTTACCACAGAATCTGAGGCCCAGTAAAGGAGAAGACTGCAATCAGCCTTGGACCAGAATTCTTTCTCTAGGAGTGCATGTTGTATATGAATAGAAGAGACTTTTGTAAATGATGAGAGCTTTCAGTGTCTCGTGTCATCTCAATGCTGAGGAGAATATTTCCCATGACCTGCTTTCTCTCTAGGGCACAAAGGCCAGATTATTTTTAAATCGAACTCTATTCAACTTCAGCCTGATCTGAACAAGCATGCCCATCGACACACAGTCCAATCAGAATCTCACAAGAAAGAAACTGGAGAATCCGTGTCCATCCAACCTCATACTGGGAATCTGGGATGTCCCTCTTTGGTAAACAAACAAGTAGGCTCTCTGTAAGCACAACTCCATAAGCACACTGACAGCGTCATTGCATTTTAGTTCACCAGAAGAACATTATTTTCCAATGAAACGCTGCATTTGCCCTGCAGCATTGTGTTACAGAGGCAGTTGCAGTGCGTTCTGTGTGGTACATACGTTGTATTTATCGAACGTATGCATCAAACTGTATGTGTAGACGGCTTGACAGAAATGGTAGCAGAAGGAATGTTAAACTTTTGTTGCACACATATCCAGATGATGCTGCGTACTATTGATGCTGTCGGTGTGATCGAGGCGTCAGGATTTATGACTGGAAAATAGTACTGTGTTGCCTTATTCCCATGTATCTTTGCTTCAATGTCAAGGTTGTACCCACAGCCAAGACAATGAAGCCTGACAGTATAGCCTGGGCTAGTGGTTCATGTACACTGTATAATGTACATTGTATTTATACTGCCTGAAACAGTTACTACTTTTCATAAGTTAGCAATGTACAGAAAAAGCAGGATAGCACATAAATATTGTCTGCTTTGTTAGTAGGCATTTATGATTATATCATAAGGGTGTCTGGTTGGATGTGTCAAGAGAGATAGATGATCAGATTAATGATGCATGTGAAAGCACATTTAAAAATAGATTTAGAACCCTGCTAACTTCCACTCATTTCTTTTACAGCTTTCCAAATAAGACAGCATGTTATCAAGCTATGTTCCAAATGGAAGATGATGTCTGATATCTCAAGTGATCTCCCATCTGTTGCTGTCACAGATTCAGGAGTTCTCTAAGCTACTACTGACAAATGAGAGACATTAGCAGAGAGCCCTGCCAGACACTGAAACACTGCCATCTATTGGCAAGAAAACTGAAAAGTGAGACATTCATTAACTGCGCCACATCCCTGTGGTGTAGTAGTCCATTCAAAGCAGGGTTGGGCCTACTGCTTTCTCCTGGCTCCCTTTGCCAGTTGAATAGACAAAAGTACAAATGCTAAAGGATGAAGAGTTCACTTATATGTCTATCATATCATAAGTAGTCTCCCTTGACTAACAAATCAGTGAAGATGTTTTTTAATTTTTTGCGCTCTGGGTTAGATGCAGCTCCTGTCTTAACGGTAATAGAGGCTATGCTGTGTGCACTCACCCACTGGTGACTTCGTCCATGTGGATGTTCTTCCCTAGCACGTCCCCATCACTCATGTACCCTGTGGTCTCTATGGCAACGCCCTCCAGCTCTTCCATCTTGTCTGACAGGTCATACACAGTGTTACTCTCCTGTCCTGGTGTCTGCCTGCTGCGGAGGTAGCGCCCATCCTCTGGGCTCACCATGCCACTGGAGCTGCCCCGCATCACCACTGCGTACCCATTTCCCACAGAGGGGGCGTCGCCTGCCTGCAGACGTGGGCTGGAGGGGCACAGTCGCCAGGGCAGCGCTGGGTTGGGGCGGGGGGACAGGTTGAGCATGCCTCTCCCGCTGATCTCGGTGGTGACACTGCTGTCGAAGGTGGTCTCTAGGGTGCTGGGGAGAGAGAGGGGGAGAGAGATGGTGAGAGACAGGGTGGCGAGGAAGGGTGGGGTGGGTCAGGAGTCAACACTCCCTCTCACTGAGACAACAAACAACAGATCAGAACACTGAACTACACTCCCTCTCACTGTGACAACAAACAACAGATCAGAACACTGAACTACACTCCCTCTCACTGTGACAACAAACTACAGATCAGAACACTGAACTACACTCCCTCTCACTGAGACAACAAACTACAGATCAGAACACTGAACTACATAGCAACACATTCAAAGTGCTAAACAATAGATGTAAGGAATGGAGAGTACCTATCATGCAAGAGAAAGAGTCTAAGAGATGAGCCAGTCCAGCATGAAAAGCTAACTGCATTTACATGCACTTTAGAGGGCAACTTATCTACAATTAAAAATGTTGTTCTGACTGAACAATCCTACTAGTTGAATTGCATGATTCACTCCCATATGACGCTAAAGAGAGTAGAATCCATTGGGCATTGTAGAATAGCCCACCAGAAGTGCTCTTCATGTTTTTTCTCCCCTCTTATTGACTTCGGAGACAAAAGCAACTTTTAACCTTGTGCTGGCTGACCACAGGGGTCCACTCAACCCCTCCATGCTGATTTCATGGCTGGGCTCAGGACGAGGCAACTGGGCAACACATCTGATTCATCAGGCCAGAGATAAAAGAGGGATGTCTTCACATCAACATCTGATCTACCAGTCCAACTGTCAATCAGGCTAAAGCCTTTAGACACCAAGGCAGAGTCTGTCATGTAGACAAGCTGGAATCCAAATGGTTCACATGCCAGAAAATAATGGTCCTCATTTTGAATACTTCTTTCCCACATCGATCAAAATGACTGTCATGTTTAAATTTCACCCTGGTGTTCTTTTGCCCTTGTTACTAGATCACTGATGCATTACTGAGATAGTGAAGTCAGGAACAGCCATAACATTGAATCCTCTGCGGAGGGCACTTTGCAAAGGAAGTATGTAATCATGTTTGGGAATTGCTGAGCCAAACCACTGAAATTAACAACTCCTACCATCAGAGCAATACAAATGAACACACACACACACACACACACACACACACACACACACACACAGAGAGAGATGGTGCAGAAGCAAGGTCAAGGACATACCTGTGGCTAATCTGTGTTCCCCTCAGGCTGGACATGGTCTCCTCCAGGTTCTGCCTCAGATCAGCAATGTCCTTCACCGTCCGCAACCGCCTGGCCTCAGGGTCTTCACCTAGGAGTAGGGGACGGGGGTCTGTTAGAGACAGTCCACCTGAAACAGCTGCCACGTCAAACAACACACATGGCACAGGCTTGTGAGTAAGTACATCCTCATAAATGCGCATATTTCCTGCAAAGATATCCATTAACACTTGAAACAGACCATTCACAACAAAAGGGTCCTTAACGTTACATAACGTACTGTAGCCAATCAAAGCCCAAACCAGAAAAAACATGTGTACAAAAAACTCCATAGGAATTCTGGATGCTTTTGAGGAAAGGAAACATTGAAAAAGTCCTTCACATCAATCAGAACAGGGTTTTCCATCCTGGTGCTGTACAGGACAGTGTCGGGAAGGAGAAAAGCTCAGCCCACTAATTCACCCAAAGCCTTTTTCCAAATTAAAATGAGCCGTAGGTGAGTGGAGGGTTTTGCAGGGCAAATTCAAATGTCAAGGCACTCCAGGGGTGCTTGGAGGAAGCCCAAACGAGCCCATTCACAGGGCTAAACCAACCCTTTATAACGCCACTAAACCCTTACAGGCAGCTCTGCTTTGAGAGCAGCCCTTTGATGGAGGGTTTGTAGAACTGTTGCGAATGTAACGAAGAGAGCTGACAGAATGTGTAGCAAGCAGAAATAAGAGAACATGCTCTGAATGCATTGAGAGCATTAACAAACATATTGTTCTGCTAGTGAATGAAGCCGCGTCTAGTCCAAGAGGTCTGGGAAGTTAAAAGGTAAGCAGCGCCGAAGACCACAGGCAGAGGGCAATCCCCCCCCCCCCACACACTGTCATGTTTCTCAAATATGTCCAGCATAGTGAGCAGGATCTCCTCGTTGAGTTGAGCGATCCCAGACACAAGTGTGCTGCAGGTGCACCTGGTACAGCTGGCTCCGCCTCTTGCTGGACACCTCCACATAGTTCTCCTCCCAGCTCTGACCTCTGACCTCCTGGCAGTCTGTTTCAGGGTCACAGCACCCTGTATGCCCACTTCCTGGTCTCTCCACCACAGGGGTGTTTGGCTCACTGGCATGCGTCGTCTAGTTTCGTCTGGGATTGGTCTGTTGGGGATGTGACAGGGTGGCTGGTTGTGCTGGCTGAAGCCTCCCAGGGTAATGCTGCCCAGAGAGAGCCTGGTTCTGCTCCTGTCTTGGCTTTGCTGCTGCCACTCTTAGCAACACCCTCACCACTTCTGTGAGGAAGCACGTCTTCTCTCTCCATGTAGTCCTTACTAGTTGCTCCAACTCCTTGACACTTTGATAAGTCCTGTCCGGGATATGTCCAGTCCGGGATAAGTCCTGTCCGGGATAAGTCCTGTCCCTGTCCGGGATATGTCCAGTCCGGGGATATGTCCTGTCCGGGGATATGTCCTGTCCGGGAGTCCAGTCCGGGATAAGTCCTGTCCAGGATAAGTGTCCAGTCCAGGGGATAAGTCCAGTCCGGGATAAGTCCTGTCCCAGTCCGGGATAGGTCCTGTAAGTCCTGGGATAGGTCCTGTCCGGGATATGGTCCTAAGTCCTGTCGGGATAGGTCCTGTCCGGGGATAAGTCCTGTCCGGGATAGATCCTGTCCGGGATAAGTCCTGTCCGGGATAAGGTCCTGGTCCTGGGGATAAGTCCTGTCCGGGATAGGTCCTGTCCGGGATAAGGTCCTAAGTCCTGGGATCCTGTCCGGGATAAGTCCTGTCCGGGATAAGTCCTGTCCGGGATAAGTCCTGTCCGGGATTGCCACAACCTCTCCATGACACATTATGATTCTGATCGGAACAGAGTGTAAGTAGATGCTTGTTTTCTTGAATGTCCTTCAGCCCAGAAATTACAGAAAGAGAATGATGTAGCTGCCACACCTACCCCAGCGCTGACACACCTACCCCAGCTCTGACACACCTACCCCAGCGCTGACACACCTACCCCAGCGCTGACACACCTACCCCAGCGCTGACACACCTACCCCAGCGCTGACACACCTACCCCAGCGCTGACACACCTACCCCAGCAGCGCTGACACACCTACCGCAGCGCTGACACACCTACCCCAGCGCTGACACACCTACCGCAGCGCTGACACACCTACCCCAGCGCTGACACACCTACCCCAGCGCTGACACACCTACCCCAGCGCTAACCACTCCTCCTGTGGCGACTGCTTTATATTTCCTCAGAGTGATGGAAGAAGGGAGAAAGGCCTCTCCAGTCATCCACACACACACATACACACAGTGTGTTTGGTGAGGAGCCTTGGCATCTCCATGACATCCACAGCCTTTAACATGCAGATGAGCTCTTTCTGTTCCATTCAGTCAGGACCTGGCCTTTCTCTCCCTCCTGGCTGACATGGTAGACACATAGACACAGAGCCCTGGCTGGGGCTGCCTCAGGACAACATTCCATCACTTCACCAGTCAACTCTAGGGTCATATCAAGCCTCTCTCTCCACTCTCTCAACAAATCATGCAATTCATACAAAGATCAACTTTTAATTTAATTTTTCCAGTGTGGCAGCAGAGCAGCGCTCCAAATGAACGGTACCAACCCACTTACTTCCTGGCTGAGAAACTCAAGAGTTTCCAAGTGAGTTTTTCCATTCACTCTGTATGCAGCATTAACAGTGCTGTTAATTGCATTCAGACAGGCTTTGTGTGGGCACGCCAAAGCATTGTGAACTTTGAGGCAATATCTCTGATCCATCACGAAGAGGCTAAAAATAATCCACAGGAAACTGGGCCTTTTGTTCTCCATGGTGGCATTTTGATGCACTCCTCACTATTTAGTATTGACATGTTTAGCTGGGAAGAGAGACCCTCATTTGTGCCTGGGAACAACAAGAGGCTGAATTTGTTTTTCCCTGGGACAGGATCCTTTGTTGCTAATGAGATATTTGCCAGTTTGTGAAACATATTACAGTTCACAAGAGTCTCATCTTCTTAACATTTAACGTAACAGTGTAAAAAATACCAAAGAAAAACTGATGTGGAAATTGAAGTCATGAAGCACAGTATGAAAATGCCCTGTTTCAATCAATTGAATAACCACTTAGCAATCACATTATATCCAGTATGCTTGGAAGGATATAGGATTTAACCAGTGAGACAGACATTGTGAGGTACAGCTACACACATACTCTGAATGTAAATCATAGTGACCCAGTGTTACCTGTGAGGTCCTCCTGGGAGTTGTCTGCTGACTTGCTGATGGCTGCAGTCTCTCTGTGACCTTCCAGTGACCCCGCTGCCTCCATCATCATGTCTGCTCCAGTCACATCAGGCTGAGACCTACAGGACAGGGCAGGAACAACAAGACAATGAGGAGCGATACAACAGAGTCAGTCTGCCTCTCTCTGCGCTCCATTAGGAGTAAAGAGTTCCCACTAAGTATATGTAGTTCAGTCCTCTCCAATTAGTCATTGACTATAATTTAGAATTACACAGATCCTGACAGTCAGTTAAAATGTTTGAGACGTGGTATGTATAAAATGTTTGACATTGTGGTATATTCCTACTATTAAACTTTGAAAGCTCAAATTCTGTCCATCAAAGCAGCCATAGTACCTGTACATGAATGGTGCAACAGTGGCAGTGTTGGGGTGGTTGTATTGCTGCTGAGGATGAGGTAGCTGGACACTGATGGTGTTGCTGGCTGTGGTGGCCACTGGGGGAGCTCCGTTGGTATGGTGGTGTTGATGGTGAGACCTCCCTTCAGAGGAGGCCAGGCTGGAGCAGGAGCTGGAGCTTCTGCTGTCCAGCTGGCACTTGTGCACCGAGTGGCCACCACCCCCACCGGCCCTCAAACTGCTGGGCCTGTCTCCATCTCGACCAGAAGAGGGCATCCCTGAGGTCTTCCCTGCCTTGAACCCTGGCTTTTGTATTCCGCTGTGTGCTGCTGGGGCTGAAACCTCCTTTTTGCCACTGCCAGCCTTGCCTCCTTTTGGGATGAGGCTGGGACTCTTAGCGTTCCTCTTGGGCTCCGCTGAGCCTGAACCTACTCCCTCCTGCCTGGTGTCATCCCTGGGCTCCTCCTGCTCTGTGACGAACCCCCGCTTGGAGCCTCCCTCCCGGGCCTTGTCCTTCTCCTTCTCCCCAGTCTTCAGAGAGCTCTTCTGGGGGGTGAGGGCCCTGCCGAAGGTGCGCTGGGCAATGCCCTTCAGGGCAAGCTTGGGGCTGGTCGCCATGACACTGGGGGGCCGGGAGTTCCCCTCTGCCTCCTCTAGGTGGTCACTGCTGGTGGGACGCGACTCCATCGACTCCGTCTCCTGCCCTGTCGGCCTGTCAGTCAGGACTCCAGCTGCCTTGGAGCCTCCTTTGCTGTTGAAAAGCTTGAATTTCTCCAGCATGGACTTCTGGGCGATGATTTTAGGGAGGACCTCTAGGGGTGTGGCCGCGGGCTGCCTGGTGGGAGGGTCCTGTTTGACGGACAGCATGGAGGAGGTGGTGCTGTGCTTGGTGTTCAGGGACTTACTCCTCCAGGGCTTGCTGCTGTTGCCTGCATTGGGCTGGGGGTTGGAGGAGGAAGAGCAGCCATTGATGGGCCCTGGAGACAGACCGTGCTCAGAGGCCGTGGTGCTTCTCTCTGTGGAGAAACCCAAACAGAGGCAGGGAGAGATTTTTATATATTTTTTATTTAACCTTTATTTAACCAGGTAAGCAGGTACAGTCATTAACACAATAGTGTCATGACGTTGCCCTCTTTGGGTACAGCATCACCATCCCCCGCTCTCTGCTTCTACAACCAGACTGCTGTGGTCAGAGTGAGGTCGTAAATTCCTAGGGAAGACCCTGCCATATGGCCACACAGTATAGAGATAGAGTGAAGTTTCATAGAGAACAAAGGAATTTCTTCCACCTCACAGAACTTGAGGTCCCGAACAACGTTTACGTTCAGGAGAAGGTATCAAAGATCGGTGAAGAATCCAGCAACGAACTGGTCCGTTTGTTACAACTTGGGGAAGCTCATGGGAGACGGTGTGGCCACATTACCATAACGCTGTTTATATAATAGCCTCAGATCTAACTCACCATTGTGATCTCTACAGTGCTGTCGGGACACTGGTATATTCTTATTTAGAAGACCATTTTTAGGAAAACTGCCATTTTACACATCCTCTCTTCTAGCTCAAAATGAAAACACATACAAGCTCAGATCTGAATCTTGTTTTATGCTAAGAGGCCTGATCTTGAATTCCCTCCAAGCCAACCTAAAACTGCAGAACCCGATGTCCCTGGACGAGTTCAAAGGACAAATAGATGAACAGGTTGTTTAGACATGTAGTTGTTTCTAGTTGTCACTAGTTTGTGTTGCCTTGTTTAATGAAGCATGTTGTGTACATATGAATGTGTTCTTAATGGACTGGACTGGTTAATATAGTTAAGTGATAATGCCTGAAAAGACAGTGTTTGGAGGATATGTTGGCACAGTGTTGTTAGGCCGAGTGGAGATCAGGATTATAAATTGCATGGCTGGGCTGATGAGACAGTGCATTGCACAGTCAGATGGAACAGAGAAAATAGGCATTTTAACTAGAGGTCGACCGATTAATCGGAATGGACGATTAATTAGGGCCAATTTCAAGTTTTCATAACAATCGGAAATTGGTATTTTTGGGCGCCGATTTGCCAATTGTTTTTTTATTTTTTATATACCTTTATTTAACTAGGAAAGTCAGTTAAGAACACATTCTTATTTTCAATGACAGTCTAGGAACGGTGGGTTAACTGCCTTGTTCAGGGGCAGAACGGCAGATTTTCACCTTGTCAGCTCGGGGGATCCAATCTTGCAACCTTACAGTTAACTAGTCCAACGCAATAACGACCTGCCTCTCTCTCGTTGCACTCCACAAGGAAACTGGCTGTTTATGACTTCAAGCCTATCAACTCCCGAGATGAGGCTGGTCTAACCGAAGTGAAATGGCTAGCTAGTTAGCGCGCACTAATAGCGTTTCAAACATCACTCACTCTGAGCCTTCTAGTAGTTGTTCCCCTTGCTCTGCATGGGTAACACTGCTTCGATGGTGGCTGTTGTCGTTGTGTTGCTGGTTCGAGTCCAGGGAGGAGCGAGGAGAGGGACGGAAGCTATACTGTTATACTTGCAATACTAAAGTGCCTTTAAGAACATCCAATAGTTAAAGGTTAATGAAATACAAATGGTATAGAGGGAAAGAGTCCTATAACTCCTATAATAACTACAACCTAAACCTTCTTACCTGGGAGTATTGAAGACTCATGTTAAAAGGAACCACCAGCTTTCATATGTTCTCATGTTCTGAGCAAGGAACTGAAACGTTAGCTTTCTTACATAGCACATATTGCACTTTTACTTTCTTCTCCAACACTTTGTTTTTGCATTATTTAAGCCAAATTGAACATGTTTCATTATTTACTTGAGGCTAAATTGATTTTATTTATGTATTATATTAAGTTAAAATAAAGTGTTCATTCAGTATTGTTGTAATTGTCATTATTACAAAGAAATATATATATTTTTTTAAATCGGCCGATTAATCGGTATCGGATTTTTTTGATCCTCCAATAATCGCTATCGGCGTTGAAAAATCATAATCGGTCGACCTCTAATTTTAACGTCATAGATTAGACACTGGCTGGAATGCGGTTTTGACCAATCAGCATTCAGAATTAGATCCACCTGTTGTATAAAAGTTAAATAATAACCTACCTCTAAGTCCAGTAGTCTGCATGGGCAACAAAAAGCAGGGAAACCTATTTCATACGATACACCTTTCTAACTAGGCACTGTGATCCCAGTGTGATCCCAGCCTCCAACCTGTCATTTTACCACGCCTAAGGGAGGTGTATAAAGTAACGTGACATAGCTAGGAGACATTTACATTTCAAATCCAAACTTCAGCGGCGGGTTGTGCATAGTTTAGAGAGCCTGCTATGTGGAGTGCCTGGCAGGGAGAGTCAATCATGAAAGCCTGTCTGTTCTTGCCAACTCAACACTGACCAGTGACCACATACAACTGTCACGCACACACCTCAGCTCACAAATAACGCTCTAACAATGTTGGGGTTTGTAACACATCCATAGGGTAATCACACACATACAATTCTCTTGGCTTATCTTTTGTGGACCTCAGAGGCAGCATCGACTTGATTTGTTATCAGGCTCACCTGTTAAGCTCTTTAATCATTTACAACATATCTACTGTATGTATTAATAACCTTGGCTAGAGAGTAAGGGGTTTTAAGTCCAACATTTATCAGCAGTGTTACGTACCAGGTACTACTATATGGTAACAGTCTCCAACAAATCCTGATGCACGCAACACCTCCAAACGATTATGTAAGCTGTCTCATTCAACAGGTCCACTGACTCCTACTCTGCATATCACCGGCACATCACTGCCATATCACCGGCACATCACCGGCATATCACTGGCATATCACCGGCATATCACTGGCATATCACTGGCATATATCACCGGCATATCACCGGCACATCGCTGGCATACCCAGTAGGTATCCTGGCCTCTCTTTGTCCACCACTAGGCTCTGGTTTACAGGACATTTCTCCAGACACTTTGCCAAAAGCATTTAAAACCCAGTTAGTTCAACCATATAGTCCGTATCTTCAGCATTCCTCCCTGTGCTGTGTAATGGTTTGCTTACAGCAGCCCAGGCAGCTGCTCCAGGGTCTAACAGTCAAGTGCAGTGATAAACTGTTAACACCAATCATTTACTAGACAGGCTCACAGTGTTTATGTAGAAACACTTTAACAGTCATGAGAATGTAATTTCACATTAGTCACTCACGGCTACATACAAGTGTTCTGTTCTACCTGGTGTAACTAGAAAAACGCTAACACTTTATTTGACACATTGCATCATAACATGTTATAATATGTCATAATATGTCATAAAAGCTGTCATGACACATACATTTAGAAGTGTTGTGACATATATTGCACTATTTGATGTCTGGTTATGACCCCTACATAAGAGTGTCAAAGCCCACAAATCCTACCACACAAAGCAAACCATTCCATTGTAACTGTAAATAGTATGTTATATTGCATTTCCTAAAGTTGTTTTTCCATTGTAATTGTGCAAACATTGATGTCAAACATGTGCTTAGCCCAATTCTGTCACTGACGACTGGGATGAATGCAGGAGCAGGACAAAACACCCTCTTTGGGACTTATGACTGACATATGGTCTTGTACATTATAGGCCTATCTGGCTTATATTATTACCCTTACAACAACAAATATGTTATGTGTATAGATTCTATACATTTCCATATTTTGGAATCAAATTGTGTTTGTTCACAACATTATTATTGTAGTCCTCCATGGTTTTGCTTTAATATAGCTACATGTATATTTAGTGCTGCCACTAGGGGGAGACATTCGACCTGTTAGCTGCAGGTGTGACACCCTGATCTGGTTCACCTGTCCTTGTGATTGTCTCCACCCCCTCCAGGTGTCGCTTATTATCCCAGGTTTATATATCCCTGTGTTTCCTGTCTCTGTGCCAGTTCGTCTTGTTTGCCAAGTCAACCAGCGGTTTTCCTTGCTACTATTTTTCCCAAGCTCTGTTTGTTTCTAGTCCTCCTGGTTTCGACTGTTGCCTGTCCTGACTCCGAACCCGCCTGCCTGACCACTCTGCCTGTTCTGACAACCAGCCTGCCTATCCCCTTGTATTGTTTTGGACTTTGATCTGGTTTCTGACCTCGAGACCGCCATCTTCTGGTCCTGTTTGGACTCTGACCTGGTTTATGAACTCTCGCCTGTCCCCGACCTGCCTTTACCTACTCCCTTTGTTATAATAAAAATCAGAGCTCTACCATCTACCTCCTGTGTCTGCATTTGGGTCTCACCTTGTGCCCTTATAGCAGGTGTGCACCTCATTCGTTGGTAGAATATAAGCAGGAAGAGACACCCAGTAGAACAATTTAAATAGTCTGTGTCTCTTTATTCATCCTGTTTTCAAGTTTAACATTTATGAGCATGGTTATGTTTTTGCAATCTAGAGATAACAAGTTTATATAATTTTGATGTATAATTGAACTGTTTTGACCGAGTGATAACTAGTGAGATGTTCCCCTTCATATGAGTGTACATTTACAGTTTACACCAGAGGAGGCTGAATGGAGTACTCGGGTTGGGGTGTAGGGTTTGAGCAGAGCCGGGCAGTTCCTCTTGCTGCTCTATAGGCAAGTGCCATGGTCTTGTAGGGTTGCCAAACTAAGCTAGCTAACTTTGTATGTAAATCAATGAGACAATATGGCGTCTCAGATTAAATGTATTTTCGTTATAAACTTTTTGTCTCTTAATAAATATATATATATTTTTTTACAAACGATGACTTGTAGTAAGTGTATTTACATGAGTACATGAATCACGCTAATGATAAGTATTTTAGAAAGTAACTTTTTTATCAAATCTGTCTCTAATGTTCGCATGTCAACCGCTAACGTCAACATTTGCTAACTCAGCGCTAGCCAGCCACCCATAGGTAGATAGTAGTTAAGGGTTTTTGTTACATTTAATACACAGGCCTCTTCTATAATTTGTTTTAGGGCTGTGCGATATGGCCAAAATCTCATATCCCGATATAGGTCATTTCATATCCCGATAACGATTCTATCACAATATAGCAAATTTTCTGTAAATTCAATGAATAAATAGTTTATATAAAATTACCACATGTAAAGGTCTATTTCTTATTACATGTTGAATTATACTCAACAAATAAAAGGTACTTACTCATATTTGATTATTTCTCCTTTCATTTAGAACATTTGTGCACATTTTCAATTAATGTAACAAAATATAAAATATTAATGTATAGAATCTAAAAAGGTAAATAGAAAACACTTCAACTATAGTTGCAAACAAAATAAATATAGGCCTAAAATATAAATATATATTTTTGGGGGGGGCTTGCCTGTTTTGCATGTTATTTTGGCATTAATACGTGTCACATATCAATTTGCATTTGGTACCTTGGCTCACGAAACCCCCGTTTCTCAACCATGTAAATTGGGACCATGTCTTTGCAGATGTAAGTTGTAACAGCAGCTGTTATCTCCTTCCATCTTCGTGATTCTTTACCATATGGTGTGCAGCGGGTAAACGCCTCTTGCAACGTCTGAGTCGGGGGTTTGTTTTTAGCACGACTGTACTTTTTTCGGTCTCATCCATAGACTCTCTCCGAACTGTTTCACAGTATTATCTACGAACTGTTTCACATGATTATTGCGTAGGTGGTGAAAGAGGTTAGTGCTGTTTGAGCCTGTTTTCGGGACCGGCCTGCGGCATATTTTGTAGAGGACGGTTTTCTTGTCCGTTTCAGACTTTTCATACCCAAACCACGTCCATGCGATCGAGGTAGCTAGCCTCTCTAGGTAAGAGATCCGTGTCTCCGTGCTGTCACGTTCACTCTTCTCCATGTGTGTTTGTGTTGCGTATTTCCTTCCAAGAATGCAAAGCGTCGTCCAATTGACAAAAATATTGCCGTAAAGAGTGATTTGCAACACAACGAAATAAACGATAGAGCATAATATGAAACGATATAGGTTTTTCTATCACACGATATATATCGTCATATTGCCCAGCCCTAATTTGTTTGTACAATTAGCACTGTATACAGTATATACTGTAATGAAACAGCAGGGAGTAGGTCTCGAACCCTTGACCTTCGAGCCCGAAGTCCGGCGCGCTATCGACTGTGCGGTAAACGCATGCTCGTGCAGCAGGGTCGATTTCCACGCTTATAAACCCAGGGTCGTTACAATACTGTAGAGTGAATCAGATGTACTGTTGTTTCCTCAACAACGCATGTGTGTATTTAGTTGTTTTGCACAACTCCATCTGTGGCTAAACAAACACTAACTAGATGGTAACTAACTGTTAGTTGATAGCTAGCTTTAGCTATGAGACAATTGGATTGTAAATCTAATCTAATTTTATTTGTCACATGCTTACTTACAAGCCCTTAACTAACATTGCATTTTTAAGAAAATAAGAGTTAAGAAAATATTTACTAAATAAACTAAAGTTTTTAAAAAGTAACACAGTAAAATAACAATAACAAGGCTATATACAGGGGGTACCGGTACAGAGTCAATGTACTGGGTCACAGATTAGTCGAGGGAATATGTACACTACCAACGTTTGGGGTCACTTAGAAATGTCATTGTTTTTGAAAGAAAAGCAATTTTTTTTGTCCATTAAACAACATCAAATTGATCAGAAGTACAGTGTAGAGATTGTTAATGTTGTAAATGACTATTGTAGCTGGAAACGGCAGATTTTTTATGGAATATCTACATAGGCGTACAGAGGCCCATTATCAGCAAACATCACTCCTGTGTTCCAATGGCACATTGTTAGCTAATCCAAGTTTATCATTTTAAAAGGCTAATTAATCATTAGAAAACCCTTTTGCAATTATGTTAGCACAGCTGAAAACTGTTGTTCTAATTAAAGAAGCAATAAAACTGGCCTTTAGACTAGTTGAGTATCTCTCTCTCTCACTCCCCATCCTTCTCCCTGTTGTTCCATCTATCCCGCCCTCTCTGTTCCACATGTACACTAATTAGGGCTCAGTCAATGCACAGTGAATTCCTCATCACACAGCAGTAGCAGCCTACCACTGGCTGACTGTAGAATGCAGACTGGGTTATCCAGGTAAACCACCCAAACCGTCACACTGCTCAGTTCTGCTCAGCTCTGTTCTGCTCGGCTTTGTTCGACTGTGTGCTGCACTGCTCTGTTCTTCTCGGCTCTGTGCTGCTCTACTGCACTCTACTCTCACTAACATACATCACCGTACTGGGGAAGTACCGCCTGACTGGCTACATACCACTGAGGACCCAATCTACCAATCTAGGACTAAGATTTACAGTGAAGATACATTATAAGATCTTAAATCATTTAGTTATACCACTACGATTGTAAAGCCATGGTGTAACGTGATGTCCACCACACTATAATCAAACACAAGGGCAGGAATACACAGTAAATATAGGCTCTAGAAAGCAGAGGAAGTAACACATTTGTTATGCCAAATGTAGAACTGTGCAATACTCACAAAACGTATGTCATCAAAATGAGAGGTATTTAGCAAGCCAGATGAAATGATAGGTGCTGGAGTGCGGAAATAGTTGTTAACTTCACAGAAACGTCCATGGATTAAAGGTTGTCTGTAAAGCATACTCTTACACATAAACCTGAAACCTAAGACCTAATGTAAAATGACATCATTAGATTTTGTGTTACATTTTACTTCATGTAAATAAACCACACACTAGCCTCTACTACAACAACAAGTTAAGCTTAGCGGCACCCATGTTGTTAAATCATTACCTGCTCCTGTAACAGCATAGAAAATGATAAGATAGAAACCACGTATGCATAGGTTATCTGTTTATGTGTCTGTTTCTAGGATAACCGTCTAGACAAGATTGCTCTGAATCCAGGAGATTTGTTTTCATCTTTTTCTTTGTTGTTGCACAGGGGTTCAAATGGGTGTACCCCAAGTGGTTGGCCTCTAAAAGCACAGGATCATTTCCTCATGTACGGTAACTCACCTCTGTCACTGCTGGAGGACTTGGGCATGTCATGGTGGTTGAAGCTCTGGCTGCGGCGGTTGCTGTTGGAGGCCCCGCGATGCTTCCCCTCGCTGCCTGGGGCTGAGACTCGCGTGGTGGGGCCTGGCAGTCTGTGGGCCACACGGAAATAGTGACTAGTTAAATAAACACTGAACAGTAGAAATGCTCTTCTTAACCGGCATAATTCTAAACATCTGCTAAAGGGGATGAAATAAAATTCCTCAAATAACATTATTAAGGAGTGTATCATTAACATACAGTGCCTTGCGAAAGTATTCGGCCCCCTTGAACTTTGCGACCTTTTGCCACATTTCAGGCTTCAAACATAAAGATATAAAACTGTATTTTTTTGTGAAGAATCAACAACAAGTGGGACACAATCATGAAGTGGAACGACATTTATTGGATATTTCAAACTTTTTTAACAAATCAAAAACGGAAAAATTGGGCGTGCAAAATTATTCAGCCCCTTTACTTTCAGTGCAGCAAACTCTCTCCAGAAGTTCAGTGAGGATCTCTGAATGATCCAATGTTGACCTAAATGACTAATGATGATAAATACAATCCACCTGTGTGTAATCAAGTCTCCGTATAAATGCACCTGCACTGTGATAGTCTCAGAGGTCCGTTAAAAGCGCAGAGAGCATCATGAAGAATGTAAATCTATGGAAAAACACCTCAGGGGAGATACATGTGGTTGCACAGTTACACCAGTAGGTGGTGGTATTGAATGACCGTATGCTGATCTTTTTATAATCCATAAAAAGGTACTAGACATACACACTCACACATGGTGAAACAGACAGGTTGAGAAGCACTTCCATAATACTAAACCATGCACACAGCAAACACACCAGGATGCAAGTGTTTACATAAATAAAAAGGTCTAACACACTACAAGACTATAAGAAATTAGGTGGGAGAATGGAGAATCTTTTCAAACACTAGACTTGATGCATCTACAACAGTGTGAGTGGACTGCAGCATGCAGTGTCTATGGGAGAGAGAGAGAGGAGAGGAGTGAGAGCGAGAGAAAGAGGGGAAGAGAGAGAGAGGGGAGAGGAGTGAGAGCGAGAGAAAGAGGGGAAGAGAGAGAGAGAGGGGAGAGGAGTGAGAGCGAGAGAAAGAGGGGAAGAGAGAGATAGATGAAAGCTGACCTAGAAGACTTTCTCTGAGCCACAGAGAGCTTTAGCCCTTTACTCTGAGTGGTTGAAGCCTTGGTTGATAGACTGCATGGAGGAGAAAGAGAGGGATGGGTAGACACAATGTAAAAGCAGACAGAGATCTGAAAGCAGCTTATATGAGATCAAGATGATCATATAAATTTGAACAAGTTATGTAAAAACAAGGAGATTCAAAGAAGATGACCTGCTACCCAATGGCATGGACACCAACGTAGATGAAGCTTCACACAATTAGTATGGATGATTTAAACAACACTATCATTTGAACATGAGGAATGCATGTCACATTTTATGGGGACTGTGGTTACTCATAAATAATCTCACAGAGCTTCTCCAAACAATGGAGATCTTGCCATGTGTTGAAATGGGAGGTTGGGTTGTTACAAGGTACTTCACCTGGACAGCATATCCGATGCTGCTTTGTGTTCTGGTGCAGTGGAGCTGTGGGTGTGGGTGTGAGAGGGGGCTGGTGATCTATGGGGAGTATGTCCAGGCTGGGAGCTGTGCTTTGGCTGATGAGAGGCCTGCTGTTTCAACACCTTCTGCTGCTGCTGCTGTTGCTTGTAGCGGGACAAGCTGAAGAACAGACCCAGAATGGTCTTCAGGTTCCCATTACGAATCTCTGCAATAGGAGGAGAGACAGAGAGGTTGGTATCTTTTCCTCTCCACAGTCCGTTGTAATATGGAGTTATTCACTAGATGCTCTACATTAGCAGCAGATATGAGGGAGAGTGTCTGGTAGATAGTGGCAGTTTGACGTACCCTCTGCACAGAGCCCCTGGATGTTCACCCCTCTGGCTGCCAGGAATCCAAGGCAGGTATCAATGTTCTCAATCTGGGGGAGAGGAGAGAAGAGTCAGGGCATGGAACTTCATTAGTACAGATAGGGCAGTCATACATTAGCTAAGGCCATTTGGGGACAGAAACGAACATCTTTCTGGTAAGAAGAGGGGCGGCGGCATATGCCTTATGACTAACGTGACATGGTGTGATGAAAGAAACATACAGGAACTCAAATCCCTCTGTTCACCTGATTTAGAATTCCTCACAATCAAATGTAGACCGCATTATCTACCAAGAGAATTCTCTTCGATTATAATCACAGCCGTATATATCCCCCCCCAAGCAGACACATCGATGGCTCTGAACAAACTTTATTTAACTCTCTGCAAACTGGAAACGATTTATCCGGAGGCTGCATTCATTGTAGCTGGGGATTTTAACAAGGCTAATCTGAAAACAAGACTCCCTAAATTTTATCAGCATATCGATTGCGCAACCAGGGGTGGAAAGACCCTGGATCATTGTTACTCTAACTTCCGCGACGCATATAAGGCCCTGCCCCGCCCCCCTTTCGGAAAAGCTGACCACGACTCCATTTTGTTGATCCCTGCCTACAGACAGAAACTAAAACAAGAAGCTCCCACGCTGAGGTCTGTCCAACGCTGGTCCGACCAAGCTGATTCCACACTCCAAGACTGCTTCCATCACGTGGACTGGGAGATGTTTCGTATTGCGTCAGACAACAACATTGACGAATACGCTGATTCGGTGTGCGAGTTCATTAGAACGTGCGTTGAAGATGTCGTTCCCATAGCAACGATTAAAACATTCCCTAACCAGAAACCGTGGATTGATGGCAGCATTCGTGTGGAACTGAAGGCGCGAACCACTGCTTTTAATCAGGGCAAGGTGTCTGGTAACATGACTGAATACAAATAGTGCAGCTATTCCCTCCGCAAGGCTATCAAACAAGCTAAGCGCCAGTACAGAGACAAAGTAGAATCTCAATTCAACGGCTCAGACACAAGAGGCATGTGGCAGGGTCTACAGTCAATCACGGACTACAGGAAGAAACCCAGCCCAGTCACGGACCAGGATGTCTTGCTCCCAGGCAGACTAAATAACTTTTTGCCTGCTTTGAGGACAATACAGTGCCACTGACACGGCCTGCAACGAAAACATGCGGTCTCTCCTTCACTGCAGCCGAAGTGAGTAAGACATTTAAACGTGTTAACCCTCGCAAGGCTGCAGGCCCAGACGGCATCCCCAGCCGCGCCCTCAGAGCATGCGCAGACCAGCTGGCCGGTGTGTTTACGGACATATTCAACCAATCCCTATACCAGTCTGCTGTTCCCACATGCTTCAAGAGGGCCACCATTGTTCCTGTTCCCAAGAAAGCTAAGGTAACTGAGCTAAACGACTACCGCCCCGTA
The DNA here is from genome assembly GCF_018296145.1 of Oncorhynchus tshawytscha. Classification (NCBI taxonomy): domain Eukaryota; kingdom Metazoa; phylum Chordata; class Actinopteri; order Salmoniformes; family Salmonidae; genus Oncorhynchus; species Oncorhynchus tshawytscha. The sequence goes on along the minus strand of NC_056447.1, from coordinate 43,955,168 downwards.
GCACTCACATCCGTCATCATGAAGTGCTTTGAGAGACTAGTCAAGGACCATATCACCTCCACCCTACCTGACACCCTTGACCCACTCCAATTTGCTTACCGCCCAAATAGGTCCACAGACGATGCAATCTCAACCACACTGCACACTGCCCTAACCCATCTGGACAAGAGGAATACCTATGTGAGAATGCTGTTCATCGACTACAGCTCGGCATTCAACACCATAGTACCCTCCAAGCTCGTCATCAAGCTCGAGACCCTGGGTCTCGACCCCGCCCTGTGCAACTGGGTACTGGACTTCCTGACGGGCCGCCCCCAGGTGGTGAGGGTAGGCAACAACATCTCCTCCCCGCTGATCCTCAACACTGGGGCCCCACAAGGGTGCGTTCTGAGCCCTCTCCTGTACTCCCTGTTCACCCATGACTGCGTGGCCACGCACGCCTCCAACTCAATCATCAAGTTTGCGGACGACACAACAGTGGTAGGCTTGATTACCAACAACGACGAGACGGCCTACAGGGAGGAGGTGAGGGCCCTCGGAGTGTGGTGTCAGGAAAATAACCTCACACTCAACGTCAACAAAACTAAGGAGATGATTGTGGACTTCAGGAAACAGCAGAGGGAACACCCCCATCCACATCGATGGAACAGTAGTGGAGAGGGTAGCAAGTTTTAAGTTCCTCGGCATACACATCACAGACAAACTGAATTGGTCCACTCACACAGACAGCATCGTGAGGAAGGCGCAGCAGCGCCTCTTCAACCTCAGGAGGCTGAAGAAATTCGGCTTGTCACCAAAAGCACTCACAAACTTCTACAGATGCACAATCGAGAGCATCCTGGCGGGCTGTATCACCGCCTGGTATGGCAACTGCACCGCCCTCAACCGTAAGGCTCTCCAGAGGGTAGTGAGGTCTGCACAACGCATCACCGGGGCAAACTACCTGCCCTCCAGGACACCTACACCACCCGATGCTACAGGAAGGCCATAAAGATCATCAAGGACATCAACCACCCGAGCCACTGCCTGTTCACCCCGCTGTCATCCAGAAGGCGAGGTCAGTACAGGTGCATCAAAGCTGGGACCGAGAGACTGAAAAACAGCTTCTATCTCAAGGCCATCAGACTGTTAAACAGCCACCACTAACATTGAGTGGCTACTGCCAACACACTGTCAATGACACTGACTCTACTCCAGCCACTTTAATCATGGGAATTGATGGGAAATGATGTAAATATATCACTAGCCACTTTAAACAATGCTACCTTATATAATGTTACTTACCCTACATTATTCATCTCATATGCATACGTAGATACTGTACTCTATATCATCGACTGCATCCTTATGTAATACATGTATCACTAGCCACTTTAACTATGCCACTTGGTTTACATACTCATCTCATATGTATATACTGTACTCGATACCATCTACTGTATCTTGCCTATGCTGCTCTGTACCATCACTCATTCATATATCCTTATGTACATATTCTTTATCCCCTTACACTGTGTATAAGACAGTAGTTTTTTTTTGGAATTGTTAGTTAGATTACTTGTTCGTTATTACTGCATTGTCGGAACTAGAAGCACAAGCATTTCACTACACTCGCATTAACATCTGCTAACCATGTGTATGTGACAAATAAAATTTGATTTGATTTGATTCCGAGTGGTGCAGCGGTCTAAGGCACAGCATCTCAATGCTAGAGGCATCACTACAAACCCTGGTTTGATTTCAGGCTGTATCACAACCGGCTGTGATTGGGATTCCCAAAGGGCTTCGTCCGGGCTAGGTTTTGGCCGGGGTAGGCGGTCATTGTAAATAAGAATTTGTTCTTAACTGACTTGCCTAGTTAAATATATATACAGTTGAAGTTGAAAGTTTACATACACTTAGGTTGGAGTCATTAAAACTTTTTCAACTACTCCACAAATTTCTTGTTAACTATAGTTTTGGCAAGTCGGTTAGGACATCTACTTTGTGCATGACACAAGTAATTTTTTCAACAATTGTTAACAGACAGATTATTTAACTTATAATTCACTGTATCACAATTCCAGTGGGTCAGAAGTTTACATGCACTAAGTTGACTGTGCCTTTAAACAGCTTGGAAAAGTCCAGAAAATTATGTCATGGCTTTAGAAGTTTCTGATAGGCTAATTGACATCATTTGAGTCAATTGGAGGTGTACCTGTGGATGTATTTCAAGGCCTACCTTCAAACTCAGTGCCTCCTTGCTTGACATCATGGGAAAATCAAAAGAAATCAGCCAAAACCTCGGGGAAAAAGATGGAGACCTCCACAAGTCTGGTTCATCCTTGGGAGCAATTTACAAACGCCTGAAGGTACCACGTTCATCTATACAAAGAATAGTCCGCAAGTATAAACACCATGGGACCACGCAGCCGTCATACCGCTCAGGAAGGAGATGTGTTCTGTCTCCTAGAGATGAACGTACTTTGGTGCGAAAAGTGCAAATCAATCCCAGAACAACAGCAAAGGACCTTGTGAAGATGCTGGAGGAAACAGGTACAAATGTATCTATAGGCAGAATAAAACAAGTCCTATATCGACATAACCTGAAAGGCCGCTCAGCAAGGAAGAAGCCACTGCTCCAAAACCGCAATAAAAAAAAACAGACTACGGTTTGCAACTGTACATGGGGACAAAGATCGTACTTTCTGGAGGAATGTCCTCTGGTCTGATGAAACAAAAATATAACTTTTGGGCCATAATGACCATCGTTATGTTTGGGGGAAAAAGGGGAGGCTTGCAAGCTGAAGAACACCATCCCAACTGTGAAGCATGGGGGTGGAAGCATCATGTTGTGGGGGTGCTTTGCTGCAGGAGGGACTGGTGGAATATTATGTGGATATATTGAAGCAACATCTCAAGACATCAGTCAGGAAGTTAAAGCTTGGTCGCAAATGGGTCTTCCAAATGGACAATGACCCCAAGCATACTTCAAAAGTTGTGTAAAAATGTCTTAAGGACAACAAAGTCAAGGTATTGGAGTGGCCATCACAAAGCCCTGACCTCAATCCCATAGAAAATTTGTGGGCAGAACTGAAACAGCATGTGCGAGCAATGAGGCCTACAAACCTGACTCAGTTACACCAGCTCTGTCAGGAGGAATGGGCCAAAATTCACCCAACTTATTGTGGGAAGCTTGTGGAAGGCTACCCAAAACGTTTGACTCAAGTTAAACAATTTAAAGGCAATGCTACCAAATACTAATTGAGTGTCTGTAAACGTCTGACCCACTGGGAGTGTGATGAAATAAATAAAAACTGAAATAAATCATTCTCTCAACTATTATTCTGACATTTCACATTCTTAAAATAAAATGGTGATCCTAATTGACCTCAGACAGGGACTTTTTACTCGGATTAAATGTCAGGAATTGTGAAAAACTGAGTTTAAATTGAACTGTATATGGTGTCACGATACAATGATAATATAAGATTAGGCTTAATGTTGTAGGAAAATCTCTGTCAAATCATTAACCATATGGCCCCTCTTGGATTATAACCAACCACTAATGATGAAAGCTGAAATAATACTGTACAATGCACCAACTGAAACCATCCTTCAGATGGTTCCAACATACAGTACAACTAGAATAGCATATAGGCCACAATTCATTCATTAACCTCTCTTCATTCAGACCTTACCACAGATCATTACATGCAATTCATGAACACCCACTAGTAACTGCAGGAAAGTTTCCCAACAATTAAAGCAACGTGTTTCAGATTAACTCAAAACTACTTCCCATCCATTACACTAAAATCCAGGAAGTTCACTTTGAGGTAGCGAGGCTTACTGAAAGACATCAATTCATAGAGCTACTCATCATTTTAATAACAACCATATTTTCCTCATTTCTGGTCCACCACAAGAGAAAAGCAATTGTATAGATACATTATAGATACATTGTGAAATGTGGGTGGTTGGAACCTGGTGCAGGGTGGAAGAGGCAGGGTGTCAGCTAGAGGGAGAGCTACATATTATTACACTGAGGGAGGTTGTCCAAGTGAAAGAGGGTCAGATAAAGAGAATGTAACTGTAAGAAAGACAGATATATCTAATAATATGAAACTATACTGAACAAAAGTAGAAACACAACATGCAAAGTGTTGGTCCCATGTTTCATGAGCTGAAATAAAACATAGCAGAAATCTTCAGTACGCACAAAAAGCTTATTTCTCTCAAATGTTGTGCAAAAATGTGTTTACATCCCTGTTAGCGAGTATTTCTCCTTTGCCAAGATAATCCATCCACCTGACAGCTGTGGCATATCAAGAATCTGATTAAACAGCAAGCTCATTATACAGGTGCCCCTTGTGACGGGGACAATAAAAGACCACTCTAAAATGTGCCGAAATGTCTCACAACACAATGCCACAGATGTCTCAAGTTTTGAGGGAGTGTGCAATTAGCATGCTGACTCCAGGAATGTTCACCAGAGCTGCTGCCAGAGAATTTAATGTTAATTTCTCTACAATAATTTGGCAGGACGTCCAACCGGCCTCATAACCGCGGACCACGTGTAACCACGCCTGCCCAGGACCTCCACATCCGGCTTCTTCACCTGCGGGATCGTTTGAGACTAGCCACCCGGACAGCTAACAAAACCTTGGGTTTGCACAACCAAAGAATTTCTGCACAAACTGTTTGAAACCGTCTCAGGGAAGCTCACCTACATGCTAGTCATCCTCACCAGGGTCTTGACCTGACTGCAGTTCGGAGTCGTAACCGACTTCATTGGGCAAATTCTCACCTCCGATGGCCACTGGCACGCTGGTAAAGTGTGCTCTTCATGGATGAATCCTGGTTTCAACTGTACCGGGCAGATGGCAGACAACGTGTGTGGTGTTGTGTGGGTGAGTGGTTTGCTGATGTCAACGTTGTGAACAGAGTGCCCCATGGTGGCAGTGGGGTTATGGTATGAGCAGCCTTTTTTTACGTATATGTGTTCCCAGTGATGTGAAATGCATAGATTAATGATTCTATTTTACATTTACTGATTTCCTTATAGGAACTGTAAATCTGTCAAATTTTTGAAATTGTTGAATGTTTCATTTATATTTTTGTTCAGTGTATTTATCTTGGATTATCATACAACCCAAATAGAGGCTGGTACGTCCAGCGAGATTTCAACAATAACGAGGTTGAGCGGATGTTTAATCCAAGGATCCATCATGGATAGGTATGTGGGCACAGGCCAGATTGGTTCAATCCCAAATAGGCAAGAGAGGTTGTTTGGGTGATAGATGGGATACTAGTCTATTTAATGCCTCCCCACTGTAGTAGGGCATGACTAAAAAAGGCATGGCCATTCCCTCACAGGAAACAGTGGAGAAAGAAGCAGATGCCACCAGGGGTTTTCTCTGAGCATCAGGATTTCAGATTTGGGAAGGATCATCCCGTTGTGTTTGCTCAATAATCACACGTGATAACTCATGATCCATACTATAATGTCGTTAGTAGTGCAAGCCTCCCAGGTATCTCTGTTTTAGAGTGTGGAGGATTGATCCCCTTATGTGACAGAGTAAACACAGCACCAACACCCACCATCTGAGTCCGGCTCTTAGGGTAGCCATTGATGTCTTCTATCTTCTCATTCGCTAGAAAAGAAAGATGAAACAAAAGAGAGAGAAAGAAATGAAAGAGGATATTTTCATGATGAAGTAACACATCCTTTTTGGGACTTTCCCTGCACAATGACAAGTCACATTGAAGACACCCATACAGTATCTATCCAAAATCAGTAACAACTTGCCATGACCATGGGAAGCAGACGTGGTTTTGCACCTGATACAGTCTTAATCAAATAGCACCACTCATGTAGCTTTCACTAACCACACTCTCTCTATTCACTCCACTGAAGCACAATGAACAGTGTAGATGCAATAATGATAGGCTTCGCTGCTCAACCTCTCACCCACCCTGGGAAAAACAGAGTTTCAGTCTCAAGTTGCTTTACTTTCCATGCAGGAAAGACTGATTTTGAAGTCTCCTCCTAACCTAAAGATCCCTCCTAACCTCTCCACAATAACGACCACAGAGGCCAGTGAGTTGAATTCCAGAGAAGAGAGACACACTGTGACTAATCATATTATACTAATATTAGGCAGTATAATATGATAACCATGCAAAAAAAACACAAGTTTGGGCCTGCCATTGGAAAGCCAATACAAAATGCATAATGATTACATGAAATCTTAAGCGAGAAATAATTTCAATGGATTTGCTGATAAAAAGTTACCAATAGAGTATAAATGTTAGGGAAGTCCTCACCCACAACCTGTATGATCTCAGCCAGTAGCACTCCATCTGTCACGTCCTGCTGCAAGTCCTTGATCAGTCGCTGACGGCCCGACTTCACCAGGTAATGGTTGGCCCAGTCCGTGTAAATCTGCCCAACAACAAAACACAGACATACAATTGACATACATAGAAAGAAATACAATCAAAGTATAATAATCACAGACCCTACATTACTTGTTAATAAAGGCAAAGCAATAACCTGTAGATAACGCCTTCCAAATGTAATGCACAGTCAGAACACACTCGCTTTCCAAGGAGTGACACTCACATTCCTCCAGAAACCAGGCCACTGAGCACAATGTAAATTCTCCTCTGAGAGTGAGCAATCATGTGTTTGAAAGAGTAGGAAGTATGACAGAAACTCACTGCCTGAGAGCACTGGAGTGAGATGTCTGTAATCTGAGGGGTTTTGTTCATAATTTGATGTTTACTGCTGCTGCATCTCCTACATTTTAGCATCTCAGTCACTTTACATCTGTCTGTTCTGACAGAAAACAGTGAACTGTTAGGCCCAATCTGTTTATGAGATTATTATGTTTACAATACAGATTAAATCAGGAAGAAAATACTTTTGAATGACTAAACTGGACAACCACTGTGATTATTATTATACGACCATGCTGGTCATTTATGAACATTTGAACATCTTGGCCATGTTCTGTTATGATCTCCACCCGGCACAGCCAGAAGAGGACTGTACACCTTTCAGGGTCTTTTAAAGATATTACAAAACAAATGTATTTATTGAGATCACAGCACAGGTTGCTATTTTTTTCCCTGCACAGTGTTTCTCTGATCAGCAGTAAGCTTCTGCTCGGGGATTTGCATAGAAAACATGCTGAGTGTTGAGAGTTTGACACTAACACCTGAATCTGTCTTCTACAGACAAAGCTCTCAGCTGACTTTCACGAATAAACAAAAAACAACACACAGTATTTACCGCAACACTACGGGGTCAATGGAAAGTTACATCAACCAAGTAGTTGCTAATGCTGAACATAGACTTTTTTTAAACTACAAATTGCAGTTGTTTTTTTGCTTTCTGAACCTGTCAAACTTAATGTGAAGAACTTAACAGCGGTCTATTTAGAGCCTTTTATCTAGACACATGTCTTTTCTGCCACTGAAAACAAAAGGCTAAAGGCTTGAATTACCTCTATCCAACCAGACAGAGTGTATAAAGAATAAGATCACCTTTCCCACATCTCAGAACTCAACATACAGATGCTGTGTGAGCAAAGAAACACCTGCCACAAAGTGCAGCAGACGGTGAGAATATTGGAATATTCTTGATATAAGATTGAATGAGCAGCACTTTGACTTGCTTATCAAAATGCCGGTTACTGTGCTAAAGATATAGCCTAGAAATTGACCATTTTTGAAGACAGAGCTAGACAAACTGTATACTGAATCTACAAAACATTCAGAACAGGACATAGACTGACAAGGTGAATCCAGGTGAAAGCTATGATCCCTTATTGATGTCACTTGTTAAATCCACTTCAATCAGTGTAGATGAAGGGGAGGAGACAGATTAAAGAAGGATTTTAAAGCCTTGAGACAATTGAGACATTAATTATGTATGTGTGCCATTCAGAGGGTGAATGGGCAAGACAAAATATTTAAGTGCCTTTGAACAGGGTATGGTAGTAGGTGCCAGGTGTACCTGTTTGTGTCAAAAACTTTTACACTCAACAGTTTCCTATGTGTATCAAGAATGGTCCACCACCCAAAGGACATCCAGTCAACTTGACACAACTGTGGGAAGCATTGTAGTCAACATGGGCCAGCATCCATGTAAAATGCTTTTCGACACCTTGTAGAATCCATGTCTCAACAAATTGAGGCTGTTCTGAGGGCGAAAAGGGGGCAGGGTGCAAGTCAATATTAGAAAGGAACACTCAGTGTATACTACAGCTGGCAGGTGTAACAGCAAGCTAGTTAACTAGAGTCATATTTATTTATTAATCTGTTATTTTACCAGGTACGTTGACTGAACACGTTCTCATTTACAGCAACGACCTGGGGAATAGTTACAGGGGAGAGGAGGGGGATGAATGAGCCAATTGTAAACTGGGGATTATTAGGTGACCGTGATGGTTTGATGGCCAGATTGGGAATTTAGCCAGGACACCAGGGTTCACACCCCTACTCTTACGATAAGTGCCATGGGATATTTAATGATCTCAGAGAGTCAGGGCAACTGTTTAACGTCCCATCCGAAAGACGGCACCCTACACAGGGCAGTGTCCCTGTGTAGGGATATTTTTTAGACCAGAGGAAAGAGTGCCTCCTACTGGCCCTCCAACACCACTTCCAGCAGCATCTGGTCTCCCATCCAGGGACTGACAAGGACCAACCCTGCTTAGCTTCAGAAGCAAGCCAGCTGGAAATTATATAGATCAAAAGGCTGTCCCCTATCCAGCTGGGGTGTCCATTAATAAGCATTAGTCATGATTCATGTCTAACCCAATGGTCCCCCTGCTCCCTCATCTATGTTCTGTCCTGCCCAACACTAGGGAGCAGTTTTTCCTCTGTGTGTGTGTGTGTGTGTGTGTGTGTGTGTGTGTGTGTGTGTGTGTGTGTGTGTGTGTGTGTGTGTGTGTGTGTGTGTGTGTGTGTGTGTGTGTGTGTGTGTGTGTGTGTGTGTGAGTGTGTGTGTGTGTGTAGCCAGCTCATCCCATTTGTGTCAGTGGACCAGAGGTAATCTAACTCATCATGTTACTGCCTCACCCTCCTCTTCCTTCCTCAAGGCCACTGTATTACATTATTCATGTCCTATACATGCATATGCACGCAAGCACACACACACACACACACACACACACACACACACACACACACACACACACACACACACACACACACATACACACACAGAGAAACACTGTCCCCTAATTAGGCTACATTTGATCCTGCATTTTTGTTGCATTGCAGAAAGAAATAGAGCACTAACCACTCCACCCAACCACTGCAGGCCTAATGCAATACACACCAGTCATCACAGAAATAAACACGTAGCCTAACCAGCCTGATGGTATGGAACCCTGTATGTGGTGTGGTTTGGCTGGAAGTCATTGCAGGCCAGCTGGATGTGTGTTTACTGTAGTAGAAGGCTGTGGTGATGCCTTAAAGGGATCTTCTCTTCCTGGTAGGACCAAACAAGATGTTGCACGCCCCACACAAAATAGGCCTGCTAATCTCACTAGACTCATGCCATCAGCAGCAGGTGTGCTAGAGTTGCACATAACTAAGACATCTTCACTATACTGAATGTCAGGTACTGTATCACTTCAGATGATAAATCCCTTTTTAAATGGCAATTAGACTGTGTAGAATCTAATTGGTGGAGAGGGTGCAGGTAATCAGCAGCAAGGATCACTGCAATCTTCTTGACTAATGTGGAGACTTTCAAGGAATCACTCATCTATCATTTGTCTGGTTCACTGTGCATACAGTATTGACCATGTGCATTTTGTGCTTCCAGTCAGAACATATCTGGGATCTCAAGACAGATCTGGCAGTTGCTTGTCCAAAGTTTCACAATATGTAAAACGTTTGTAAACAGTATCATTAACTTCACCTCATTGCAAAAGCAATAGTTCTACGCTACAAAATACCACAATGGCTAACTCTTCATACCCGTTAGGATACGCCAAAGGAAATATGAAATAAAACAATATTATTGTGTTCCCCTTTGCTCTCCAGTGGGCCTATCATGCCAAATAGTGTCCCCCTGCCAAAAAGTCCTCCCCCCCCTCTTCTGTTTCTAGGTCTGTTGCTAGAACTTGCAAAATTCTGACCAGATTACGTAATGAACCAAAGTGTCTGTTGCTATGCAGGTTGCTTGGCTCTATTTTACCTCTTAGCGGTCACGAAGGAAGGAAGACGCAGGCAGTACTAGTTCTATTTCACCTCATAAATGCTCGCTCAGTCCGCACAAAATTATTACCTCAGAATTGCTCTCTAAGGATGGTATTTTTGACGGTGACAACCTGCTGACTACCTGCTGCTTCAGGGGACTGAAAAGACTGGAAAGAGAACACTCTTTCTTTACCATATATTTGTCTTTAACAAGTACATATTGTTAAATAGGAAGAAATAATTTAACCTGTTTTTTGATTGACGTTGCTACTTATTTACCTCAGCCTGCACAATCAGCTAGCCAGCTACAAAATCAAGGAGATTTTCCTTTATCTTTCCAACCAGGCAAAGTACTATGAAAACACCACTGATCTTGACAAGAGGCACAACATTCAGAGAAATTCAATAACCAGCTGGGCAAGTAGACAGCTGGGCAAGTGAAATAATGTTATGTTTATCAATCACATTCTATTATATCTGAAATTATCATGATTTCAATGAATGGCATACCAGAGAGCACACAATGTTTCAATTTGGCACTTTTTGCTTAAAGGTCATAGCCTAGAAATGTGTTTGAAAACAGACCTGGACATACTGTACACTGAGTATACAAAACATTAAGAACAGGAGTCCATGTGTTATTTCATACTTTTGATGTCTTCAGTATTATTCTACAATGTAGAAAATAGTAAAAATAAAGAAAAACCCTTGAGTAGTTGTGTCCAAACTTTTGACTGGTACTGTATTGCAATATCTTACATTGTCAATAGTAATTGCTTTCCTACCTCCTCCTCCAGGTTTGGTGAATGGACCAACCAGACCCTCAAGACTGCCATGGGAAAGTCCCTTGATTGGTAGCAGGAAGGGTGGGAGAACAACCTGAAGGTATTTCTCTTTGCACACAACAACAGCATCCAGGCCTCCCCCGAGTACGGACGGAAGACGCAGCTGTTGACTGAGGTAAACAATGCAATTGAATATACAATTATTGCATATACTGTAGTCTTTCAAATGTGTGATTGACTTAGTGTTGTTGTTTGTCTATTAGTGTCGTTGTTCGTCTATTGCTATGTTTGTATAAAGTACTTTCAGATCACTGAAACAAAACTTGTTTAAACAGCGAAATTGTCGCAGAAATCAGCCTTGTTTGCATAACAATAACTAAAATAATTTAGGCTGTAAGGATCTCTAAATTTAGAATAATTTGGTCATCACACCACTGATATAGCAACGGACGCTATTAGTTAATTGAATCATTATGACACAGAGGGGTACACTTTTTGGCCGGCGGGACATTATTTGGCATGACAGGCCCTAACTCACCCAGCTATATGAACTCTGCAGCTGGGCTGGGCTGCAGTGTGGGGCACATGGAACAACAGCACCAGTGACGTACTGTAGTAGTAAAACAAAATAGGTGGCTAAACTCTGATCGCAGGTCGTGGTGAAAAAGTAATGTACTTTCACCCTATATTTTCTCCATAAACTTTCTCTCTATACTTTCTCCCAATACTTTCTTCCTATATTTATACCCTATACTTTATCCCTATACTTTCACTGCATTTTTCTCCACAAAATAAAAAAAAGTGGCTAAGCTGTGTTTAATTGTATTTACCCTCCACTACACTACAGCACAGCACAGTATAGCACAGTATAGCACAGCACTACACTACAGCACAGTACTGCACAGCACAGCACTACAGTGCAGCACTACACTACAGCACAGTACTGCACAGCACAGCACAGCACTACAGTGCAGCACTACACTACAGCACAGCACAGCACAGCACAGCACTACAGTACAGCACTACAGTACTACACTACAGCACAGCACTACAGCACAGCACAGCACATCACAGCACAGCACAGCACTACAGTACTACACTACAGTACTACACAACAGCACAACACAGCTCAGCAAAGAACTACAGTACTACACTACAGTACTACACTACAGCACAGCACTACAGTACTACACTACAGTACCTCACTACAGTACTACACTACAGTACTACACTACAGTACTACACTACAGTACTACACAACAGCACAGCACAGCACTACAGTACTACACTACAGTACTACACTACAGTACTACACAACAGCACAGCACAGCACTACAGCACAGCACTACAGTACTACACTACAGTACTACACTACAGCACACTACATACCACCACAGTCAGAGGCTGGTACTAAGACAGCATTGAATGAGCTGTATTCCACCATAAGCAAACAAGAAAACGCTCACCCAGAGGCGGCGCTCCCAGTAGCCGGGGGCTTAAATGCAGGGAAACTTAAATCAATTTTACCTACTACAAGATAGTACCTACGAAACAATTGGATACCACGAAATCGGGGTAAGTGCATCGATGACGTCGACCGCACGTACATTACATACCCCAACCAGAAACCATGGATTACAGGCAGCATCCGCACTGAGCTAAAGGCTAGAGCTACCTCTTTCAAGGAGCACTACTTGAACCTGGAAGCTTACAAGAAATCCCGCTATGCCCTCCGACGAACCATCAAACAGACAAAGCGCCAATACAGGACTAAGATTGAGTTGTACTACACCAGCTCTGATGCTCGTCGCAGGGCCTACAAACCATGACAGACTACGAAGGGAAGCACAGCCGTGAGCTGCCCAGTGACACGAGCCTACCGGACAAGCTAAACTACTTAAATGCTTGCTTCGAGGCAAAAACACTGAAACATGCATGAAAGCACCAGCTGTACCTGAAGACTGTGTGATCACGCTCTCCGCAGCCGATGTGAGTAACACCTTTAAACAGGTCAACATTCACAGGGCCAGATGTACTGCGAGCATGAGCTGACCAACTAGCAAGTGTCTTCACTGATATTTTCAACCTCTTCCTGTCCGAGTCAGTAATACCAACGTTTTAAGCAGACCACCATAGTGCCTGTGCCCAAGAACACCTGCCTAAATGACTACGGACCCGTAGCACTCACATCTGTAGCCATGAAATGCTCATATCAACACCATCATCCCAGAAATCCTAGACCCACTCCAATTTGCATCCACAGATGATGCAGACTCTATTGCACTCCACACTGCCCTTTCCCACCTGGACAAAAGGAACACCTATGTGAGAATGCTATTCATTTACAACAGTTCAGTGTTCAACACCATAGTGTCCTCAAAGCTCAACAATAAGCTAAGGACCCAGGGACTGAACACCTCCCCCTGCAACTGGATCCTGGACTTCCTGACGGGTCGCCCCCAGGTGGTAAGGGTAGGTAACAACACATCCGCCACACTGATCCTCAACACAGGGGCCCCTCAGTGGTGCATGCTCAGCCCCCTCCTGTACTCTCTGTTCACTCATGACTGCATGGACAGTCACGACTGCAACAACATCATTAAATTTGCCGATGACACAACAGTGGTAGGCCTGATCACCGAGAGCAACAAGACAGCCTATAGGGAGGAGGTCAGAGACCTGGCCGTGTGGTGCCAGGACAACAACCTCTCCCTCAATGTGATCAAGACAAAGGAGATGATTGTGGACTAAAGGAAAAAGAGGGCCGAGCACGCCCCCATTCTCATCGATGGGGCTGCAGTGGAGCAGATTGAGAGCTTCAAGTTCCTTGGTGTACACATCACCAACAAACTAACATGGTCCAAGCACACCATGACAGTCGTGAAGCGGGCACGACAAAACCTATTCCCCCTCAGGAGACTGAAAAGATTTGTCTTGGGTCCCAAGATCCTCAACAGGTTCTACAGCTGCACCACCGAGAGCATCCTGACTGGATGCCCCACTGCCTGGTATAGCAACCGCTCGGCCTCCGACCGCAAGGCACTACAGAGGGTAGTGCGAACGGCCCAGTACATTACTGGGGCCAAGCTTCCTGCCATCCAGGACCTCTATACCAGGCGGTGTCAGAGGAAGGCTCTAGAAATTGTCAAAGACTCCAGCCACCCTAGTCATATACTGTTCTCTCTGCTAGCACACAGCAAGCAGTACCGGGGCGCCAAGTCTAGGTCCAAGAGGCTTCTAAACAGCTTCTACCCTCAAGCCATAAGACTCCTGAACATCTAGTCAAATGGCTACCCAGACTATTCCCATTGCCCCCCCCATCCCCTCTCCACACCAATGCCACTCTCTGTTGTCATCGATGCATAGTCACTTTAATTAACCTACATGTACATACTACCTCAACTAACCGGTGTCCCCACACATTGACTCTGTACTGGCACCCCCCTGTATATATTGTTATTTTACTGCTCCTCTTTAATTACTTGTTACTTTTATCTCTTATTCTTATCCATATTTTTTTAAACTGCACTGTCAGTTAGGGGCTCGTAAGTAAGCATTTCACTGTAATCTCTACACCTGTTGTATTCGGTGCATGTGACTAATACAATTTGATTTGATTTTACACTACAGCACAGCACTACACTACAGTACAACACAGCACAGCACTACACTATAGCATAGCACTACAGTACAGCACAGCAGAGCACTACAGTACAGCACAGCAGAGCACTACAGCACAGCACAGCAGAGCACTACAGCACAGCACAGCAGAGCACTACAGCACAGCACAGCAGAGCACTACAGCACAGCACAGCAGAGCACTACAGCACAGCACAGCAGAGCACTACAACACAGCACAGCAGAGCACTACAGCACAGCACTACACTACAGTACAACACAGCACAGCACAGCACTACACCATAGCATAGCACTACAGTACAGCACAGCAGAGCACTACAGCACACACACTACACTACACACAGCACAGTACACACTACACTACACTACACTACACTACACTACACTACACTACACTAGAGCACAGTACAGCACTGCACTACAGTACAACACATCACAGCACTACACTACAGTACAACACAGCACAGCACAGCACTACACCATAGCATAGCACTACAGTACAGCACAGCAGAGCACTACAGCACAGCACACTACACTACAGCACAGCACACTACACTACACTACACTACACTACACTAGAGCACAGTACAGCACTGCACTACAGTACAACACATCACAGCACTACACTACACTACAGCACAGCATAGCACACTACACTACACTACACTAGAGCACAGTACAGCACTGCACTACAGTACAACACATCACAGCACTACACTACACTACACTACAGCACAGCATAGCACACTACACTACACTACACTACACTACACTACACTACACTACACTACACTACACTACACTAGAGCACAGTACAGCACTGCACTACAATACAACACATCACAGCACTACACTACACTACACTACACTACAGCACAGAATAGCACACTACACTACACTACACTACACTAGAGCACAGTACAGCACTGCACTACAGTACAACACATCACAGCACTGCACTACACTACAGCACAGCACAGCACACTACACTACAGTACAACACAGCAGAGCACTACAGCACATCACTGCACTGCACAGCACTACACTAAAGCACTACACTACAGCACTACACTACAGCACAGCACTCTACACTACAGCACACTACACTACACTACACTACACTACACTACACTACACTACACTACACTACACTACACTACAGCACAGTATTACACTACAGCACTGCACTACAGCACTACACTACAGCACAGTACAGCACAGCACAGTGCAGTCACTCCAAATAGAGCGCCAGAGAAAACCCCCTGACCGCTGTTCACTCTAACTGTGTACTGATAGGCTATACAGCCATGTCTTCCACTCTAACTGTGTACTGGTAGGCTATACAGCCATGTCTTCCACTCTAACTGTGTACTGATAGGCTATACAGCCATGTCTTTCACGCTAACTGTGTACTGGTAGGCTATACAGCCATGTCTTTCACGCTAACTGTGTAATGATAGGCTACACAGCCATGTCTTTCATCCTCTCCACCACAACATCATGTCTGTCTGTCTGCCTGCCTGCCTGCCTGCCTGCCTGCCTGCTTTGGGATATGATTCATATAGGCTACACATGGCCAGGTCAGCAATACAGACACAAGACCTTAAACAGGCACATTTATTTTTTTAAACTACTGGGCAATAATCATTATCCCCCCTTTTGCCCTCAGAACAGCCTCAGTCACTTTCAATTCAACTATCAACTTGGTACAGTTCTGCAAATATATGAATATTAAGGCATACACAAACAAACGCACACACACATGCATGTGTTTCATAGTCCATCCTGCTGCACATTGTAAACGTCAGCTAGACATCAACCAGACCAGATGTGAAGTGCTCTTAAAGCCCATCTGTCTGCTGCTCACACAGGCCAACGTCAAGGGGAATTAACCTACTCTCTCTCTCTCTCTACATCTCTCTCGCTGCATCTCTCTCCATCTCTCTTGCTGCATCTCTCTCTCTCTCTCTCTCTTGCTGCATCTCTCTCTCTCTCTTGCTGCATCTCTCTCTCTCTCTTGCTGCATCTCTCTCTCTCTTGCTGCATCTCTCTCTCTCTCTTGCTGCATCTCTCTCTCTCTCTTTGCTGCATCTCTCTCTTTGCTGCATCTCTCTCTCTCTCTTGCTGCATCTCTCTCTCTCTCTCTCTGCATCTCTCTCTCTCTGCATCTCTCTCTCTCTGCATCTCTCTCTCTCTCTTGCTGCATCTCTCTCTCTCTTTGCTGCATCTCTCTCTCTCTCTCTCTCTCTCTCTGCTGCATCTCTCTCTCTCTGCTCTCTCTCTCTCTTGCTGCATCTCTCTCTCTTGCTGCATCTCTCTCTCTCTCTCTTGCTGCATCTCTCTCTCTCTCTCTCTCTCTGCATCTCTCTCTCGCTCTTGCTCTCTCTCTCTCTCTCTCTCTCTTGCTGCATCTCTCTCTCTCTCTTGCTGCATCTCTCTCTCTCTCTTTGCTGCATCTCTCTCTCTCTCTTGCTGCATCTCTCTCTCTCTCTTTGCTGCATCTCTCTCTCTCTCTTTGCTGCATCTCTCTCTCTCTCTCTCTCTCTCTTGCTGCATCTCTCTCTCTCTTGCTGCATCTCTCTCTCTCTTGCTGCATCTGCATCTCTCTCTCTCTCTCTCTCTCTTGCTGCATCTCTTTCTCTCTTGCTGCATCTCTCTCTCTCTCTCTTGCTGCATCTCTTGCTGCATCTCTCTCTCTCTCTCTTGCTGCATCTCTCTCTCTCTTGCTGCATCTCTCTCTCTCTCTCTTGCTGCATCTCTCTCTCTCTTGCTCTCTCTCTCTCTCTGCTGCATCTCTCTCTCTCTCTCTCTGCTCTCTCTTGCTGCATCTCTCTCTCTCTCTCTGCTGCATCTCTCTCTCTCTTGCTCTCTCTCTTGCTGCATCTCTCTCTGCATCTCTCTCTCTTGCTGCATCTCTCTCTCTCTCTCTCTCTCTCTTGCTGCATCTCTCTCTCTCTCTGCTGCATCTCTTGCTGCTGCATCTCTTTCTCTCTCTGCATCTCTTGCTGCATCTCTCTTCTCTTGCTCTCTCTCTCTCTTTGCTGCATCTCTCTCTCTCTCTCTTGCTGCATCTCTCTCTCTCTCTGCTGCATCTCTCTCTCTCTCTGCTGCATCTCTCTCTCTCTCTCTCTCTTGCTGCATCTCTCTCTCTCTCTTTGCTGCATCTCTCTCTCTCTCTCTGCTGCATCTCTCTCTCTTGCTGCATCTCTCTCTCTCTCTCTTGCTGCATCTCTCTCTCTCTCTCTTGCTGCATCTCTTTCTCTCTCTCTCTCTCTCTTGCTGCATCTCTCTCTCTCTCTCTCTGCATCTCTCTCTCTCTCTCTCTCTCTCTCTCTCTCTCTCTCTCCTCCTCCTTCCCAGGACCAGACCACCATAAAGGCCCACAAGAACTGCCATATGGTTAAAGCCTGCTGTAGTATTCTATTTTCACTGCAGGCTTCAGTCAGTTACTTTCGCACAGGGACATTTCAAAGACTGTGACATGAATTAGATATCTATTCAAATGAATGCCTTGTAGCAGATTTCAAAGAAACACTTCTTTGCATTTACACTCTTTCTCAATTGCTAAAACACTAAAACCCTTTGGCTGAACAAAGTTCTCAGTTGCCTGGACTCATTTAGCTAATTATGCAGTCTGTTGTCAATACCTTAAACCATTTCACATGGTAAAACACCATTAGCAGATCTCACTTAGACTTTTCAGCAAAACTCTAAACACATTCTCATTCTCAAAACACATTCTGCACTCTAATGCACATGTCATCCATACTGGTAAACACAAGTGGCAACAATCAAATACAAATAGAGAATATATGTCATTGATTGAACACAACCTCTCAAAATGGATTTAACCTGTTTCAAATGATGCGACACAACCAATATAAGCCAGTTCAGAGAGCAAACAGGTTGCTGAAGGTCTGAGAGAGAGAAAGTCTGAGAATGGATAGAAGAAACAATGTGAGAGGACGAGGACGAGTGTGTATGTGAGGTGGGTGAGGAGGAGGAGGGCAAGAAAGAGGAAGAAATAAAGAGGAAGAGGAGGACGAAGAGGAAGAGGAAGACAGAGTGGAAATATCTGATGAAATTCGAGCAACAGTTATAGACCATGTTCTTGTCCAAGGACTGACAATGAGGGAAGCAGGACTTAGAGTGCAACCCAATTTGAGCTGATTTTCTGTTTCCACCATAGTAAGGACATTCAGAGAAGAGAACAGGTACAGGATACTACTGTATTTTTGTAATTGCACATTTACTGTACTACACTATATGCAGCTGTTTCAATAGACATGTGTAAAGTTAATCACTGTATGTATTGTACTGCATGAATATGTTTTGTAACTGCACAACTACGTTATGTAGAATTGCAAGGCTGCCACATGCAGGTGGAAGGACAGCTATATTCACTCGGGAGCAAGAGGCCGTTATAGTTGGCATGGTCCTTCAAGATAATGCAATTACGACTCAGAGAAATCCAGGAACGAGTGATACAAGACAACACACACTTCCAGGGAATCGACAGTGTGAGCATTTCCACAATTGACCGTGTCCTCCATCGTAACAGGATGCGAATGAAACAAGTATACAGAGTACCTTTTGAGCGCAACTCACCAAGGGTGAAAGAACTGCGAATCCCATTCCCACCTATGTGATAGTGTGGGACAATGTCAGTTTCCACCGAGCTGCTCAGGTAAGGGAATGGTTTAACATCAATCCATACTCGCCTTTCCTGAATCCGATTGAGGAGTTTTTCTCCTCTTGAAGATGGAAAGTGTATGATAGACAACCCTACACCAGAGTAAATCTGCTGCAAGCCATGGATTTAGCCAGTGGTGATATAGGTGAGGAATCATGTCAGGGCTGGATACGGCACACAAGAGGCTTCTTCCCCCATTGCCTCAGGAGGGACAAGATTGCTTGTGATGTCAACGAAGTGCTCTGGCCTGACCCAGCCCAAAGACAAGAAGAAGCACATTGATCACATGTTTACTCCTTTGATTTTTGTCCCTTTTAGTATTGTATACTGTAGTACAGTGCATTGTAGGCTGTATACTGTACAATGGACAAATTGTATGGCCCTGAACATTGTGCTTTCCATTTATTAACAGTACTGACTGCTCAATAGATTTTGACTGGTTGCAGGTTCATATCAACAAAGAACAATAATTACAGTATCACAGAGACAAAGGACAAGTTTGTGAGATGCAGGGTACAGTACTGTAAAAATAGGGGTACAAGGAGGAGGAAGAACAAAAAACAAAATTGCAAAGTGCAAAGCAGAGTAGTAATTTCTGATCAATTTTGAGCTACTAAATATGAATATTTTTTAAATTAAAAATGTACTTCTCTCTGAGAATTGTATGTTTTGAACAATGTGTTTTCTATTTTTCGGTGTATTGTTTACTGACTGCTTGAGAGTGTATATCATTTTGATCACTTTGTTTATGATTTGAGAGCAGTGTTTGATTTTGAACACAGGTAAAACTGTTTTGAGGTGAATGTTTCATTTTGCGAGAGGAGTCAGAGGTTATGTAAATAGTGCTGGAAGATGAGGTTTTGTGTTTAATGTTTTCAGGAAATGGAGCAAGGTTTCAGAAATTGTGTTTTAGCAATTGAAAAAAACTGTAACTCCACATAGTAGTGACAGTGTGAAGACAGCCGATAAAGGAAGAGTTGTCGTTCCCTATCTGCATCGCTGAATGACCATCTGATCAGAGTATTAACCCCCCCTAACCCCTCCCATTTAGAAGGGTTGTCTTTCTGCACTAATGACCATCTGATCAGCCCCTCCCCTTTCTAAACCTCAAACAACATTTAGAAGGGTTGTCGTTCCCGATCTGCATCGCTGAATGACCATCTGATCAGAGTATTAACCCCTCCCCTTTCTACTACCGTAGCCTCAAACAACATTTAGAAGAGTTGTCGTTCCCGATCTGCATCGCTGAATGACCATCTGATCAGAGTATTAACCCCTCCCCTTTCTACTACCGTAGCCTCAAACAACATTTAGAAGGGTTGTCGTTCCCGATCTGCATCGCTGAATGACCATCTGATCAGAGTATTAACCCCCCCCTTTCTACTACTGTAGCCTCAAACAACATTTGACTAATGCTTTATCCTGTGACATATGTTTACAGCACCGAGCACACACACACCATTCATCACTATGTGCCTTAGCCCCATTAGCCTACATCTCTCAGGTACACAGCAGCTGCTGCCCACTAAGAAATACACACAACGCCAGTAACGCTGCTCAAATGCCGATAGTGTTCGCTGTCCAACTTCAGAACAGGTGCAGAGATCCCAGCTTTTATCCTAGTTTACTCATTTACTCCAAGTTTCGTCCTTTAGTCCTAGTTTACTCATTTACTCCAAGTTTCGTCCTTCAGTC